>NC_044036.1:144478149-144749126 GCF_901765095.1 Microcaecilia unicolor | reverse complement strand
AGAGAGAGAGAGAGAGAAAGAAAGAGAGATCTGTTTAGAATAGACTGTTAAAAAATGAGCATTACCTTAGTGGGAACCTATCAGGAAGAGTTAGGCCTGCTGCCAGGCAGTGATAAAGACACAGCTTCTCTCTCAGCGGCCACTTCAGTGTGATAAATCATTTTCATCTCCCTTTGCCATTATGGGATCTCTAGCCCAGTTTTACTATTTCCCATTAGCATCTGCAGCTCCCAGACTCTGCACTGCACAAAAGCCTCCTGGATTTCTCGCTCCGCCCCTTTCCTCCCCCAGCTCTTGAAAGACCTTCTAAGCTAGCAGGACAAAGATGAGGGGGGTCACAATAAGACTCTAAGGAGGCAGGAGGGGTAAAACATGATATAAGACTTCATGAAGGCAGGAGATAAGTAGAAAGAATCCTTAGGGGTCGTTTTTCTAAGGTGCACTGAAAAATGGTTTGCAGTAGTGTAGGCGCAGGTTTGGGGTGGGCGCCAATCCTTTTTTCAGCGCACCAGTAAAAAAGGCCTTTTTTTAAATTTTTTGCCGAAAATGGATGTGCGGCAAAATCAAAATTGCCGCTTGCCGATTTTGGGTCTGTGACCTTACCGCCAGCCATTAACCTAGCAGTAAAGTCTCACGCGGAAACCGGGCAGTAATGACCTACGTGTGTCAAATGCCACTTGGCGCACGTCCGATACACGCATCCAAAATACATTTTTCAGTCATGCGTATCGGACACACACCAAAAATGAAATTACCGTGAGAGCCACGCAGTAGCCGTACGGTAACTTCATTCTGGCACACATTGGGTGCGCGTAGACACTTATGCGGCTTAGTAGAAGGGCCCCTTAGTTACTGGGAAGTGAAGATAAAGCCACAGGTCAGGAAGACTGACCAGAAAGGCAGAAAGAAGGGCAAATGGTCAGATCAGATGGACTTAAGGGTAGATGATTGCAGAGAAAGACCTGTACGGTCCATCCAGTTTGCCCAACAAGATAAACTCATATGTGCTACTTTATATGTATACCTGACCTTGATTTGTGTCTGTCAGGGCACAGACCATAGAAGTCTGCCCAGCACTAGCCCCGCCTCCCAACCACCAGCCCCGCCTCCCCCCACCGGCTCTGCCATCCAATCTCTGCTAAGCTTCTGAGGAACTATTCCTTCTGAACAGGATTCCTTTATGTTTATCCCACGCTTTTTTTAATTCCGTTACCGTTTTCATCTCCACCACCTCCCGCGGGAGGGCATTCCAAGTATCCACCACTCTCTCCGTGAAAAAATACTTCCTGACATTTTTCTTGAGTCTGCCCCCCCTTCAATCTCATTTCATGTCCTCTAGTTCTACCGCCTTCCCATCTCCAGAAAAAGTTTGTTTGCGGACTAATACCTTTCAAATATTTGAACGCCTGTATCATATCACCCCTGTTTCTCCTTTCCTCCAGGGTATACATGTTCAGGTCAGCAAGTCTCTCCTCATACGTCTTGTAACGCAAATCCCATATCATTCTCGTAGCTTTTCTTTGCACCGCTTCAATTCTTTTTACATCCTTAGCAAGATACGGTCTACAAAACTGTTCAGTATCAATATCTTTTTACATTGCAGAAATTGTGCTAACTACAATACATAACAAATTGCATTATCTCTTTAACATATCTCTGTACTGAAATCAGTTAGAAATAAAACAAAAGAAAGGAAAATAAGATGATACCTTTTTGATCAGGGTAACAATACATTTTTTGACAAGCTTTCAAAAAGTAGAACCTTCTTCTTTAGGTCAGGCATGAGCAAAATATGACAATATTCAAAACTAGTAAAACATGCCCGTTTCTTGCGGAAATGAAACAGGCGCTAGCACGGTTTTCCTTCCGAACCTCCCCCCCCTCCCTACTCACCCCTTCGGCGTTATGAAGGCGGACCTCGGCACGCTACCTTCAATCTGCAGCGTCATTTGTTGTGTTGCCAGTGGCGCCATTGCTCCGCCCTCGACGTCATCACGTTTGACGCGAGGGCGGGGCCCAACACAGTGTTTTCGGTGGCTTCACCACCACGAAGGCTTCGAACCAGAAGGAAGTGCCCGTAGGACCTGACAGTGACGTCAGTGTCCTCAGAACGTTGAGGGTGAGTTTTATTATATAGGATATGTAAAAGTAAAGCATGAAAAGCATTCCAATGTCAGTCTTGGGGGGGTGGGGAGGGGAAGGAGTGAGAAACAGAGTTAGTTAGATGGGTAATCGGAAGGTGACAACTTGTATCATTTGAGGGTTTAGATCCTTGTTATGTCCTGTCTGGTGGGTGTCAAAATATTTCATCATTTTAAATGTCAAAGGTTCCTGGATTGTTTTAAAGTTACCTCAGGAAGATTCTAATCGTAAGATGCAACCGCACTGCTGACACCAACTGTAACTGCAGGCTTTCTTCTGGTATCAGAGTAAAATGCTAACTTTTACCACATGAAAAAGAACATTACTCGTAAATGAAAAGTTCAGCACTTTTTTCATTTCTGTAAAATTCATAACAACAACATAAAAAAAATCCCCCAAGTTATACCCATGACATTTCCCCCAGCCCTGATGTGAAGGAACATCGTGGGAGAGAAGGGACATTTCTTTCTCTGCCACTTCAGTCAGACCCCTACTTGGGGTGCACTGCCAGAGAAGCACATGCCCGCTGCCTGACTAATTGTACAGTAATCTCTGTACATAATTTTCACATCTGATTTGGGCCACACACCAATTCATCTGTTATGGGTTTGGCTTCTGCTGATACAAGGTCTTTAACGGAAGAAGTAACTAACTTGTTAGTCTCATTCACACACACAAGAAGTGACACGGGCTGCACATACTGCAGCAGGACATGTTTATCCACTCCTACCCTAGCTGAGATAATGTTTAACCATATCTGACCTCATGTGCAACTTTAGTGGTTAGTGCAGTGGACTTTGATCCTGGGGAACTGGGTTAAATTCCCACTGCAGCTCCTTGTGACTGTGGGCAATTCACTTAACACTCTATTGCCCCAGGTACAAAATAAGTACCTGTTTATATGTAAACCGCTTTGAATGTAGTTGCAAAATACCACAGAAAGGCGGTATATCAAGTCCCATTTCACTTTTTACTTTCTATTTACTCTCTTACCTCTCTATATGTTACATCTTTGCTTTACCCTTCACTATCAATTAAAATGTTCTATTACGTATTGTGTTGATCTTGTAAGTAGTATACTATCCGCATTATGAGAAAGACGCCCATATTTCGACCCAAATCGGGAGATGGGCGTCTCTCTCCCGTGGGCACCCAAATCGGTATAATCGAAAGCCGATTTTGGGTGTCTTCAACTGCAATCTGTTGCGGAAACGGGCAAAGTTGATGGGGGCATGTCGGAGGCGTGGTGAAGGCGGGACTGGGGCGTGTTTATCGGCCGAGCAGAGATGGGTGCCCTCGGCCGATAATGGAAAAAAGAAAAGCATTTTTACCGAGAAGTTGGGTCACTCTTTCTGGACCCTTTTTTGTCACGAACAAGCCCCCAAAAAGTGCCCCAACTGCCCAGATGACCACCAGAGGGAATCGGGGATGACCTCCCCTGACTCCCCCAGTGGTCACTAACCCCCTCCCACAAAAAAAAAAAAGAACTTTAAAAACATTTGTTTCTCAGCCTGTATGCCAGCCTCAAATGTCATACCCAGCTCCATGACAGCAGTATGCAGGTCCCTGGAGCAGTTGTTAGTGGGTGCAGTGCACTTCAGGCAGGTGGACCCAGGCCCATCCCCCCTAGCTATTCCACTTGTGGTGGTAAATGGGAGCCCTCCAAACCGCCCCCAAAACCCACTGTACCCACATGTAGGTGCCCCCCTTCAGCCATAAGGGCTATGGTAATGGTGTAGATTTGTGGGCAGTGGGTTTTGGGGGGGGGGATTTGAGGGGCTCAGCACCCAAAGGAAGGGAGCTATGGACTTGGGAGGTATTTTTAATTCTAAAATGTTACAAGTGCCCCCTAGGGTGCCCGGTTGGTGTCCTGGCATGTGAGGGGGACCAGTGCACTACGAATCCTGGCCCCTCCCACGACCCAATGCCTTGGATTTGTTCATTTTTGAGCTGGGCGCTTTTGGTTTCCATTATCGCTGAAAAACGAAACTGCCCAGCTCAAATCCGCACACATCCAATGCATTTGCCCGGCACAAACCGTATTATCAAAACAAAAGATGGGCACCCATCTTTTTCAAAATTACGGTCTGTCCCGCCCCTTCACGTACCCGTTCTTGGACATAGATGCCCATGGAGATGGGCGTTCACATTCGATTATGCCCCTCGACGCCATACTTTGTATTGTTATTTGAATATTTTTACTGCTGTAATTGTATATTGCTTATTGTTTGATTTATTGTTACTGTACACCGCCTTGAGTGAATTCCTTCAAAAAGGCGGTAAATAAATCCTAATAAATAAATAAGGTACAGATTTATGTGCACATCATATTTATTTATTTATTTTGACATTTATATCCCACATTTATCCAAACAATGTTTCGGTTCAATGTGCCTTACAGGTACAACTATTTAGAGTGCAGTTCATTGCAATTAAGCATATTGTATTTTACAATAAATCTTATAAGTAAAAACAGAAAAATATGCAAATTGTTTAAATATGTTGCTATCCTCCATAAGACTGTCCCTCTACAAGGAATGCCCCCCCCCCCCAAAGTTTTGGTGCCGTGGGGTCCCACAGGGTTTGAAACTGCCACTGCTGGGGTGATGTGGAATCGTGGTTTTAAGACTTCAGCTCATGGGGAACTGCACTTGAAAAGACTACAGGCTTCGTTCTTGCGAAACTTCGCAAAACATGTAAATGACCAAATGTCTGCCATTTTGAATTATATTTTTAATCTGGAAAATGGTATATAATTATAACTAAATAAATAAATCTGGAACTACCAGTCCTGTGGATGTATTTTTCTCCTGTTGTAAAGGAGGTGATCAGACTGGCTTGGAAGTACAGGACTCTGTCCTGAGGAAATATACTCCCATTGAGTTATGTGTGGTGTTGCCATAGATACTACATGAAACTTAGGCCTGCTGTTCATGGTGGTCAAAAGGGGTTGGAAAGGAAGGCAACCACTCTAGGTATCAAGCCCTATATTGGGGCCTGGGAGGGAGACAAATTGTTCCTCTCAATCAGTCTGTTAGTCTACATACATGCAAGCTCAAAATGGAAGTGGGGGCACCAATGGCATAATGGATGGATTAGCTTTCCAAAAGCTCAGGAAAGCCTAGAAATGCTCTTCTGAGCATTTGCCAACTTACCCCATCATCAGTCTGTTCTATCCTCTTGGCCATGTGGATGGATCCATTTCCTCTCCTACTCTTCTTAATTTTTCTCTGTCTTTAAATTTTCTTTTTTTTTTCTCGCATAGACATGCCAACAAGGACACAGGCCCTGACTCTCCTCTGGAAAGATCCTTGCCCTACACAGATCTGCTGGCTAAGCACAGTAGAAACCAACCACATTTCAGTTTTGGTTATGGTGCTAAAACTAGTCCAATCCTTTTTCTTCCTGGTTTCGGTTTTGGCCAAAACTGACCGTGTGTTTTTGATGCAAGCCGAAAATTTGTGCTTTGTCCTGTTTGTCTCCCTCCCTCCCCCTCCAAACAGGAGTTGCTTTTTCCCCCTACCCACCTGTAGGTGTCCCCCTTGAGCCTATCATACAATCCCTGATGGTCTAGTGGTGTATTCAGGGCAAAAGCAATCCCCAGTCACTCCTGCCCATGCTGGCTCTGCTCTCAAAATGGCTGCCATGACCTCTAGTGCCAACATAACGAAACTTGAACCAGGACAGGACACTTAACTCTTTATCCCCAACTACCTAAGACACTCTTAGGCATATTTTCAAAGCACTTAGAGTTATAAAGTTCCATAGTAACTTATGTAAGTCTAAGTGCTTTGAAAATGAGCCCCTCTGTTACTTACGAACTTTAACGCAATCACCACTCTGTATTTCTGACACTGGAATTGGCTTTTGCCATCACAGTACTGTCCTGTTTCTGTGGTAAGTGAGCCCTTAGGTTCCCGGAGGCCCGCAAGACCTCAGAAGACAGCCGTGCACCCCGAATCTTCACCCGCGGCGACCGCCGTTCACCGGGGGTTGAGCCCCCAGCTGCAGGCGGCCAGCAGGACTGCTGGAACCGCGGGGTGACGACTGGCCTGGTAGGTAGTCAGCAACACAGTCTCTGAAGGGCAGCTAGCAAGGGCGGCTAGCACCAAAGAGGGTCACAGTCTCTGAAGACAGCTAGCAAGGACGGCTAGCACTGAAGAGGGTCACAGTCTCTAAAGACAGCTAGCAAGGACGGCTAGCACTGAAGAAGGTCACAGTCTCTGAAGACAGCTAGCAAGGACGGCTAGCACTGAAGAAGGTCACGGTATCTGAAGACAGCTAGCAAGGATGGCTAGCACTGAAGAAGGTCACAGTCTCTGAAGACAGCTAGCAAGGACGGCTAGCACTGAAGAAGGTCACGGTATCTGAAGACAGCTAGCTAGGATGGCTAGCACTGAAGAAGGACACAGTTTCTGAAGACAGCTAGCAAGGACGGCTAGCACTGAAGAAAGACACAGTTTCTGAAGACAGCTAGCAAGGACGGCTAGCACTGAAGAGGGTCACAGTCTCTGAAGGCTGCTGGCAGGGACGGCCAGCAAGTCAAAGGAACACAGTCTCTGAAGAGTCAAGCTTTCCAGATCTGCTGCGTCGGCTTCTGACAAAAAGAACCGGAAGCACTGGACTCCTCCAGTCTGTCCGTTTAAATCTAGCGCCAATCCGCCCCTCCCACGGAGAGAGAGCCAACCACCTGGTCCTGGCAGACAAAAGGAGGCTCGATTGGCCGAACTGCCATGCAGGCGGAGTCCTAGCGCCGGTGCACCAATCTGATGCGAGGGGGCGGAGCTTCCACGCTGATCCGCCCCTAGCCAGGGTGATGTCGACGCCGGGGCTGCCATCTTGGCCGGCGTGCTTCCTCCTCCGAGGCCGGCGTTCGCTCCAGCGGACCGCCGGCCTCGGTCTGACCCGCGGCAGCATCGGCTGCAGCGGAGGTCCATCTCCGCCCCCCTGGACGCCGCGCCGCCCGAGGGCCATCGCCTGCCCCAGCGGGGGCACAGGTAGGAGCTGGAGACATGACAGGTACTATGTAAGCCACATTGAGCCTGCAAATAGGTGGGAAAATGTGGGATACAAATGCAACAAATAAATAAATAAATAAATATATCTCGCGAGACTGCCGCAGGAGGTCACTACAGCTATTTTGGATTTTTGCATAGTAGTTTATATGGTAAATAGAGTGTTCCAAATAAATGCTTTTGATACAAAAGTTTAGCAGAAATTTAAGTCTGTAAATTTGGGATGATACGCTCCGTAGGAATGAGCCTTTCTGTGGAGATATGGCATCAACTGTCATTCCAAATGTGGCCCAAAGTCAGCCATCATAAAAGCTTGGCTTTTAGTTTCAGTTTTCATTAGCTGAGGTTTATGTGTGCAGAAGCTATTGTGCTTGGAGGTAAAATATGGTCTTTCATTTTTTAAATTATATATGTTCTGGCTTGGATAGTATTTGTGTTATTCTAAAGAATTTCCAGGCTCTGATGAGGAAGATGCAGTGTTTTAATCAAAGGTAGATTCTATGAAAAAAGAATCCTGCAGTGATTGTTTTCAAGTTCAAGTACTGGTCAGATTCTAGTGTTAGTAGAGAAATTATATTACAGTGAAATGAAGTTTATATATTAGAAAATAATTTGATAAATATATTGCTCTTGATTTTACATTTCAGAGCATAGAGTCCTCACATTCAGTAACATCGATGTGCTTTTTTATTCTGGATTGTGCATCAGGCTGGTATAATGTCCGCAGTGTAAACCAGTGTGTGGACATCATTACCTTGTCCTTAATCAGTTTTATAACTAAATACAAAATGGGAAACATCTCAACGCTACTTTCTCTTATTACTTGTGCAAAGTTTGAGTAGGCATAAAAAGTTGGTAAACATTTTTTTAAATATGTTCTCACAAAGTTCCTGACTCAGGGGATATTTAACTACATCGTCATTGACTTGGGAACCTAAGCGTGCCACACTTGTTGAGAATTCCTTATTAAAATGGCTCTTCCAGTCCTCAGCCTGTGCTTGCAGTTCCTGGGACTGGAGGCTAATAATCTCCAGTGGGGTTTAGCAGAGGGCTGCAGACTGCAAGCTCCGACAATCCCCAGTAGCCCTCATTGATTCACATTCACACAAGTACTCTTTAGTTTTTGGTTTCAGTTTCGGCCAAAACCAGGTGATAAGTTTCAGCTGCAGTTTCTGTTTCAGCCAAAAGAGTTTAGATAGTTTCGGTAGCAGTTTCGTTTTTGGCCAAAAACTGGAACCCCCCCCCCCAGTTTCGGTCAGCCTCTAGAGCACAGGACCTGCCTCTCCCCTGGGGGGATTGCTCACTTAATCTTTTTCTGCCCCAGCTGGTAGGCCTAAGTTCTCTCCCTTCCTAACTTTTTCCATCAACTACAAAACTGTATATCATTCTGCTACTATAGAAAAAACGCACACTGTACACATCAGTATCCAAACCAAATGTATGAGCACCCCCAAAAAAGCAACTTTTCCTAACTACATGAATCTTCACAGACCTCTGTCCATGTTGTCAGATAGAAAGTGTGTGTTGTGTTTTAGACTCTCCCCATTGGGATGTGTCTAGCAGAGAGAGATTTCTATAAAACTAAAAACCCCATTTTGACTTTATTCTTCTTCCTTCCTAGAAGGGTGAAGGTGTTCTTGAGGCTCAAGAAGATTCTGAGAGGGAGAAGATCAAAGGTGCACAGTGAAGATCCTGGACGTTTAAATACCTCAGCGGTGTTAATGTACAGGAGATGAGCCTTTTTCAAATGAAGGAAAACTCTGGAATGAGAGGGTATAGAATGAAGTTAAGAGGAAATAGACTTAGGAAGAATCTAAGAAAATACTCCTTCACGGAAAGGGTGGTGGAAGCGTGAAGTGGCCTCCCTGTGGAGGTCATGGAGACGAAGACTGTGTCAGAATTTAAGGAAGCGTGAGACAGGCATATGGGATCTCTTAGGAAAAGGAGAAGTTAGTGGTTACTGTGGAAGGGCAGACTGGATGGGCCATTTGGCCCTTATCTGCCGTCATATTTCTCTGTTTCTATGCAGTAAGGTCCTTCCTCCAGTCTACAGCATTAGTAGGGATGGGTAGCAAGAATTTTTTTTGTTTTATATCATTTCCCATGTTCTTTACAGGAATTCTCATTGAATTTGTTTTTGTTTAGCCATTTTGTCATTTGCTGATGACAGTGTGAACTGTTGTATGGGACACACATTTGAGTAGGTTTTAGTGGCACATGGATTGCTTAAATAATGAAAAGCTTATACAATCAAAACAGTGGGGATTTTCAATGATCGAGAAGCTTGTCCACCCTCTAGGGTGTTAATCCACCATAGTAGTGGATAATCTTGCTTGGGTGAGTTATATCTCTGAGAAGTCCCCCCCTCTCACTCAAAAAAATTTTCCGCGTTATATATTTTCTTTTACAGCAGACCTATTCTTGTGCAACAAAACAGAACAAAAAATAAATAAATATAAATTAACGGATTACACTATCGGATATAGAAGGAGAGTGTCACCCTCTTAATATTATGTGGTATTAGATAAGTTCTTCTACAGCTTTACCATATTTGAACTCTGGTGTTTTGTATAATTCCAATACCACTGCAGCACTTCAGTCCGTTCAGAACTCTGCTGCACGTCTTATCTTCCGCCTGGACCGATATACTCATATCACCCCTCTCCTCAAGTCCCTGCACTGGCTTCCGATTAGGTACCGCATACAGTTCAAGCTTCTCCTACTAACCTACAAATGCACTCGGTCTGCAGCCCCTCCTTACCTCTCTACCCTTATCTCCCCTTACGTTCCTACCCGTAACCTCCGCTCTCAAGACAAATCCCTCCTTTCAGTACCCTTCTCCATCACTGCCAACTCCAGGCTCCGCCCTTTCTGCCTTGCCTCACCCCATGCTTGGAATAAATTCCCTGAGCCTATTCGCCAGGCCCCCTCCCTGCCCATCTTCAAATCCTTGCTCAAAGCCCACCTCTTCAATGTCGCCTTCGGCACCTAACCACTTTACCTCTATTCAGGAAATCTAGACTGCCCCAACTTGACATTTCGTCCTTTAGATTGTAAGCTCCATTGAGCAGGGACTGTCCTTCTTTGTTAAACTGTACAGCGCTGCGTAACCCTAGTAGCGCTCTAGAAATGTTAAGTAGTAGTAGTAGTAGCTGTCTGGTTTTGTATCCAGATGTGCTTCCTAAAAGCCCTGCTATGACTGCAGCACTTGCCATAAATGCAGGAGGGCATTTGCACACTTCCCCGTCCTGCTGTTTCCTTTGATTACGGTCAGTGGTGCATAACTCACTGTTCACTATACATAAAAAGGAAGCAGTTTGTTTCTTTGCAAAGTTTACAGAAGATTCATCCGTCCTTTTAAGCACTCTAACATTTGTTTTTCTATGTACTGAAATATGCAAGTTAAAAACAAATGTCAGAACAGTAGAACTCACTCTGGCACAGCAGCAATATTTTAGCAATAGAAATGTCCTATTGACTTCCCATTTGACTTTGGATTTGAAAACAATTACAGATATTGAAAAAAATGATAAAGTCAATAATTAATTATACAAGTGCAACATAATTAAAGTCCAGATGAACTAATTATTTTCCCTATACAAAGCAAAAGTGGAAATTACCCCTTAGTCCATCGGCTCCTGACTTACTAAAATACGTCTGGAAAATTTCTGGTGGCATAGCTGGAATCAATCTGGCATATACACACTGTGGGGGCAGCATTTACTTGCAAGTCAATTAACTCTTATTATCAGAACCCTAAGGTTTTACAACATTAATAATACACACAAAGCCAGAGGCCAGTGTATTACAATGCGGAGGATGTGGGTTTGATTGCTAGGCCAGACCTCTGTTCCCAACGTGAGCCAGAGCTGGGATGCTGTGTTCACAGATCCTGGTGGTGAGGGAGTTTCAGTTGTTGCTCCACAGCAACCCCCACTGGCCAGATTTAGGGAGCGCACATGATGGGTTTCAAAGAGCAATGTGGGATTGTGAATGAAGGTGCTAGAGCCCTGCCAAAGTCAATTCCAATTCCTAAGTAGCAAGAGGCAACTGTCAAGCTAAATAAATAAAATCATAGCCTACAAAATGAAAATAAAATTCCACTGCAATAAAAAGAATTACGATATGAACTTCATAAAACAAACAAGTTAAGAGTAATTAGATTATGTTAGGTGTCAATGTTGAAGACAACAAAGCAGATCAGTAGTGGAAATACACAATCTTTATTAATATAGTTGCATCTAACAGATACTGCCCGACACAGGCCGTGTTTCGCCCAGCACCAAAGGAATACTCTGACGCTTTGGTGTACGATAGTCTCTGAGTCATACACATATATATGATCTGTGCTGGTTTTTTTCAGACCTTTGTACAGTTGGGTTTCAATAACAGTTGTTGGAATCTACAACCTTCTATGAGTATTTAGTAGTAAGGATTACTAAGTAGCCCCTGACGCAGCCCTGCTAGGCGAAACACGGCCTGTGTCGGGCACTATCCGATAGATGCAACTATATTAATAAAGATTGTGTATTTCCACTACTGATCTGCTTTGTTGTCTTCCACTTTGGAATTTGCGGATCGTTTGCCTTGCTGTTTTTTAGGTGTCAATGTTGAACATAGTGTAGATTACTGCTTTATAAACTGCCTTGATTCTTACGCTGGGATTAGTGCGGTATATAAGCATTAGATTAGATTAGATAGTGCAGTAAGATCTTTTTGCATATATTGGGCTAGATCTGATGGTCACTGAATTTCTTCCTGCCTCATGTTTGGGAGGGAGGAAAATTGGACAGTGTGATGCTGATGGTCTAGCGTTCCCTCAAGCCAATAATTTTCCACATACCTAGACAAAAGGGATGCGTCACCAGAAAATTGTTTTTCGTGTTGCTTCCCAAGCCATTACCAGGAATGTTTTATTTGTTTTCTTTTGCCCATTTTGTTGTCAGGGGAGCAAAGTCATTGAATGTGCATTCTTTTTCCAATAGTGTGAGCATGCATACACTATTTGCATATGCGCAATAATTCATGCGCCATGGTTCACTCGTGCATGATGGATGCACTGTCAGGTAAAGAGCGTGCACTCTTTCAAAAGAGTACACACTGTTATCAGTAAATGAAGAAACATGAAATGTATTTTTTTTTCTGTTCATTTTCATTCGTTAATGACATGCAACAAAATGATTGGACAAAATGGGATTTGTCATGGACATTTCCATAATTGCAAATGGCAGCCCATCCCTAATAGATCATTTTGAATGGTCTCTTCATTGCTGTGTTCAATTGTTGAAGCTCAGGAAGGAGTAAGAAGTAGGCACCTTGCACTGTCTAAGGTATAGTATTTTGGCTCGATAAAGGAGGTTTTCTGGATATGGTGATCCTTCTTCCTTGGAGATGAGCCTTAGTGGACCATCTGCACATTGGGCTGGTGCTTCTCAGGAGTGAGCTGCATAAGGCTGTGTTGGCTTTTGAGCCACATCAGCAGATGATTACAGACAAAGCTGGATCGCTAAGGATGGCCCCAGCAAGGTTGGGTGAAGTGACTCAATGGAAATCCGAAAGTCACGTGACTTTTATATATTTTCTGGGATCAAGGTCAACTGTGTAGGTTGCTTCAGAACAAGCTGCAGGAAAAAAGGCCCTGCTCTAGCGGCGGGGGTCATTTTTCCCGCACGCCAGGGCCCCTTTTTACCACAGCGGCTAAAAAGACCCCAGGCACACATGGCCGTGTGGTAAGAGAACTCTTACCGCATGGCCATGCGACAGGGAGCCCTTACTGCGACAAGGGTCCTGGGCTAACCTAGCAGTAAGGGTTACCGCCGCACAAGTGATTTCTGGGGGTTTTCGTTTTCCTCCGGAAATGGTGCACACTCAGGGCGGGACTACCGCCGGCGGCTGCCTTGGGCTGATGGTAGTCCCAGAAGAGCGAACAGTTAGCCCATATTGGGCTTACTGCCACTCTGTAAAAGGGCCCCTGAACCCTGGAAAGGGGATACTGGCGGTATTTAAGATTTGTTTTGATTTGATTGGACATGGCCTAGCATTGCATATCTGAGAATAACTCCACTGGTGGCTAAAAAAAAAATGCTCACTGCCACCAACTGATTATCTGCTCCGTAGAAAATATTAAATAAATGTTACTCAATATGTAATATAACCCCTAAACAGGAGGTAATTCTCGTGGCATCCCAAAACCCTTAGGTAAGAAGCATTGTATATTGCACAGAGTTTATCTGCACAAGCTTCATCACTATTCAAAGGATCTTCTGAAAGCAGCTGAGGGTGTACAGAAAACCAGTGGCTTCCTATTGCATGAGTGTATAAGAACAAAATTTAAACACCATACCTGAAAACCTTTCTTTGTGGAAGCTGTTTTCAGGTCACAGCTGTGATGCCTGCTATAAATGGAGCTTTTCAGAGGATTGTACATGTGATCGGGTTCTGTTTGGCCTCTGTACAATAACCAGTCTAAGGAACATCTTTGCTATTGGCTGGTTTGCAGTTGTGAAGCCACAGATTTGGGACCAGTCTTCAGTGTTATTATTTGTTTCAAATTGTGGTATATCAAATCTCTCTCTTGTCCCTTCTGCCCACAAACAACAAGCCATACATGGCTTTTGAGACAGCCACCTGTGATGGTTTCATTGGCAGTTCTCAGCCAGTTTCTCTAACCCTTAGGCTACTCCTCCACCCTGGTATATCAAATACTGAATAAATAAAATGTGTATGTATTTATTTAAAAAAAACCAACAACACAGTACCTGTATAAACCTGAGAAAATCAGATGAAATTGTGAGCTCAAGATGAGATGCTCAAAGCAGTCTGAACAAGCTGTTGATTCCTTAAATCTGGGGAAGCTGGGGGGGGGGGCATGAATTTCTTCCCATACCTTTGAACCTTAAACTCAGTTGGAACCAGGGCTGGGATCTGGCACCATAAGCTTTTATTCACAATGATCTGGGGATATTCCCCCTTCCCCAAATCACTTACTCCAGTCATTGCATCATAGTCCTCAGCCAGGCCTCATGGTTCTCAGCTCTAGACACTAAAGGTGTTGCTGTTGATAATGACTGGATTCCCCCTCCACCCCAGGGGGTTTGAGTACTGCCTCTGCAGCATTCCTAGCCCTAGCTGACCCAGAGAATGGAAGACCCAAGCTCGGAAATGAAGGCCGGTCCTCCAGGGGATAACATGCAGCACTTGCCACCAAGACATAGAGCTGTCAAGAAGTCAAAGATTACTGCAGAATGTTGAGGGAAAATAAATTGTTCTTAGCAGATGGTTTTATTTCTACTCCCTCCCTGCTGTCTTTGTGTCTGCTGTAAGATTTAGAACAGATTCACGGGAGGTAAGCATGCCATCTGCTTGTGAGAATAGATCTAGCACTACTATGAACAAAAAGAGGCTTCTGGGGATAGCAGTAAGCCATTCTCGGTGAAAGTGGCAACGCTGATGTAAACTTGAGAATGTGAATAATTTATTACATTATAAGAATATGGGGTTAGTTTCTAGCATTCCATCCTATCAGTAGGTGGGCAGGGGTAACTGAAAGGTCTGTTTTCCAAAATCTGTCATTTCAAAAGTACAATCAGGCACTTGTAAGTGTCTGCTAACATGGATTCCAGTCTGTCACACTCAGTCGGGCTCATTTCCAGCCAAAGTCCTTAAAAGGATTCTTCACAAGTGCAAGGCAAGATAACCTAGTGCCCTAAGGGAAAAATGTATCAAATTCTCCTGAGACTAAGCAATGAGATTCTTTCCAGGACAAAGCAACAAGGCATAGTAAATATCATATTTGTGTTATATGAATGTTCTTCCATGCTGCTCATTATGGTGTATCATTTGTATTCTGCTGACATTACTCACAATTTTGTTATAGGATTGCTCTAGTGTGCTGTTTTAATGGGTATATATGCTTATATTTAGTCATTCACCGTTGGTATGTTAACAAAATTGTGAGGTATCTGCAAGCTATATGTTCTGTATACCGCTTTGGGTGAATCTCATCATAAGTGCAATTAATAAATCCCAATCAATAAACAATGCAAAATTAGTCCTAAAAAAACAAAACAAAATATAGCTGCTTTAAAAAAAATAAAGAAACGAACCATGAGTTATGAGGAAAAATGTTATTTGCCTTCTTTAATATCAAATATTTTGGCAAATGAGCCAGGCCCCAAGAATCGTCTTTCCTCCAGTCCTGTAAGTGTTTACTGTTGTAATACAGAAAGCTTGGAAGAAGAGCTTGGTAAACAGGAAAAGCTGGCTTCTCTGCCTCACTTGTTGCAACCAAGCACAGGCCAACCTGCTCTCTCCCACGCTTTCTATTGTACTGTGAGACGGGTGGGGCCACGGCAGAAAGGAGACCAAGCGAAATTCAAGACATCACAGCTTGAGCAAGTGAATGTTGCTAGTCCAGAAAAGATGAATGAGAACAAGTGAAGGCATAGAAGATAGAAAGGAGCACAATTCCTTTATTTATTTTCGAGGATTTATTACAATTTTGTTAACAGCATAACAATAGTAAAATGACCCGATAAAAGTATAAATATATAAAGTAAACTTAGAAACAGTGACTTGAAACCTGAGGGGTGGGGGTCTTTTAGTAAGGTATGCTAGTTTTTAGCTCTTTAAAATCAGTTGGTGCTAAACGCGGAGAAGCCTATTATATTCCTATGCGCGTCTCAGCGTTTAGCACCAGCTGATTTTTAGTGCAAGCTAAAAATGCTGGCACACCTTAGTAATAAATCCTCCTAGTGTCACTGTATAGACAATATATGAACTATAGTAAGCAATCGGAGTTACTACACAAAACTGACTTGTAACTCATGGCATCATGGAAGTAGGCCTCACACTTTACTCCAACTGCATAGAGAGATTTACTCTAACTCCCACAGATACTGGTTGACTTCAAACTCGGAGCTAACAAGTATTCATAAAAGCATGATCTAAGCTAATCAAATAACTAACGATGGAAATACATGTGGGCATCTCTTTATTTTAATTTAATTTCAAATAACATTTACAGCCTGCTTCTTTCCAGAGGATTTCAGGTGGTTACAAGTTACAATAAATGATAATAAATTATTAATAAAACATCTAACGTAACTAGCTACATCCAAGGACAGTCAAAGTCAATAGACTTTGTATCTTCACACTTTGAAGAATGAAATTCTCCTGCACCTAAATAGTTCAGGCCTTCAATTATCAGAAACTAGATCAGTACTCTCTCTCTTAGGGGTTTGCCATGGGGCAGTCCGGAACTATCACCGGGCAACTGCAGGAACCCGGCAGCAGTTCCCACCCCCAATATGTGCTATTTCTGTCACTACAAAAATATTTTGTATTTGTGTAGCACTGGAGCTTACCCAGCAGTAATTGGGTTACCGCTGGGTTAGCACGGAAGCCCTTACTCTCATCTAAATAGATGATGTTAAAGACTCCCCCCCCCCCCCCCCCCCCCCCGGAAATGGCTGATCGGCAAGTGGTTCACTTACTGCATGGCCATTTCTTTGTGAAAACCCCCCAGCCTTTTACCTGCTGTGGTTAAGGGGGCTTCAGCGCATGTCAAAAACACGTGCCAACACCACCGCAGTTTGGTAAAAGGGACCCTTGGTTTCATTAAAAAAGTAGAAAAAACCTGCTTTCATTTGTTTCCTACAAAATTTTGATGTATTTCACCTCTCAGTTCTTTCAGTAATATGTTCTAATTCGCTCGGTCCCGAACCCTTCAGTGTTCAATTTGTAATGCTCAGTGCTCTGTTTTATGGGAGTGTTAATTGGACCACATTTTCAGATTGGAGAGACCTATGGCTGGATTATCAATTAACAGAAATTGACCTCTAATAATTTTGAACTTAAAGAAGAGACAGACGGGGATGTCCTCCTCCCTCCTATTATTTATCCTATTATGGAGGAGTAGCCTAGTGGTTAGTGCAGTGGACTTTGATCCTGGGGAACTGGGTTCGATTCCCACTGCAGCTCCTTGTGACTCTGGGCAAGTCACTTAACCCTCCATTGCCCCAGGTACAAAATAAGTACCTGAATATATGTAAACCACTTTGAATGTAGTTGCAAAAACCTCAGAAAGGCGGTATATCAAGTCCCATTTCCCTTTGCCTTCCCTTTATTATTACTTATGTTGATTGATATTGTACCTTTTCACTTTTTTAAAATTAAATTAATATAACCTTATTTTCTACTCCCACTATATTGGATGTACCATAATATGGAGAATTAATAAATACTATAAACAATTAAAATTATTTAACATGAGAAAAGAGCCAGGGTAAGTTAAGACAAGAACTGGGTGGCATATGACTCCAATCTTTTGTATACTCTTCTCCCCTGACTCTCACAACTTGCAGTAATCCACCTTCCTGGGGGGAAAGATCTCTATCCAGATAAGAAAAAACATGGTGCTCTTCTGAAGACAAGTCAATCAAGAGAAATTGCTTACAATATGGGGAATTCTCCATGAACATATAAAGGAAATGAAAAGCATGTTCTAAAACTCAAGCTGAAACAGTTGATACCCACGTCAAATTCAAGAACGATGATCAGGGCAGTCACTGGACAAAATGGTGCCTTGGCCAAGGGTTGTGTTTGGTTCTCCCCTTCCCTTCAACCTCATGTGCTGGCAGGCTCACAAACGGACTCAAAAGGATCAGCCCCCCCCCCCCCCCCAATCTTTCCAGCTTAGCACTCAGTGCGGTTGCCCTTCTTGTGTGCCCCTTGCAATGGCCCTGACTCTGATTGGATGAACTGTGCACTTGCATTTGAGGACAATGATGGGGTCACTGGAATAACATGGCTGAGTCATAAAAATGGGATCTGACTCACAATCACGCAACTGGAGGTCAGTCAAGGTTCAGTTTGGGGGAAAACAGTGGAAGTCGTTATACGAAATTTATTTAGTGCAAGCTAGCCTATCAATGAATGCATGTCAATTATTACACATTAAAAAGTTTTAACATGCCTTAAATTTTGAATATGTGAATAAATGAACTGAAAGAAATCTTAATATTGGGGGAAAAGTCAAACTGAAAACAAACCTAACACTTTTGCCCTGTGCACAGCCCTACTGGCTTGGGTTTTATGCTTCCCATGCCAGGGAAGCAGTGTCCACAATCCTAAGAGGCGGGGGCTCCAGCCATTGCACAAAGGGGACACCTAGGGACTGCATGGCTTCTGGCTGAGTACTGTCACTCCTGCCTGGGTTAGGTGAGTTTGTTGGGGTGATATATAAGAGAATAAAAGTCTCTGAACAGTTGCTAATGAAAGCTAGGGCAAGAATAAGACATAGGCAAACTAGATATATGTCTAGGGTCCAAATGTTTACAAGGAACCTTCTCTGATGTACTAATTCAATGGCTCTCAGGGCAGATGTTTGCCCTGGTAGGTCTACTGCTGGTAGAAAGAAGCCATCCTGTCCTACAAGGTCTTTCTATTCTCCTCAAACCTTGTCCAGTGTTCTCCAGTCAGCAGGAGGAGCTGATGAGCAGCTCTTACCAGAGCTGCTTCTTCTGACAGTTTTCCTTTGCAGTCAGAACCAAGGGCATAGTCATGGCTAGGTCTGCATGTGACATGGACCCTCCACTTTGGAGTTAGGCCCATCCAGTCTTCAGCAATGACATAGGCCAATAACAGGAGAACTAAAGGCAGTATCAACAATCACACTGCTTAGTGCCCACCCATGTTAACCTCAGACTCCACCAAATTAATCAGTTCTGGCTATGCAACTGGTCAAAACCATAGAGAAGGTCATTCGTGGGAGGTTTAAAATGTGTTTACATTACAATGGGATGCCCTTATTTGCCTTGGCTATATGCAGCAGAATGGGGTGCGCCACAGGGCCATGGCCAGACCAATATTTTTCCCAACACAGCATCAACAACTACAGAGCTTGGTGGCAGACAGAGATTGATTTGTTCGGCTCTTCCTACCAAAAAGATGTTCTGTTACTCCTGCTGGGGTCCACCATCCTGCTTATGGCTTCATTTTCAATGCTGAAGATCCAAAGGAATGAAAAAGTACTGCTGTCCCCTCCCTCCTCCCCAACACCCCCCCCCCCCCAAAAGATATAACCTATACATTGTTGACCTTGGTTTCATGATCTTGAAAATGGTGAACTTTGGGATGATTGGATTTCATGTATGTCTAATGGGCTTGACAAAAAGTTAATGTTCTTGATGTACTTAAGAAGAATATAATTTCATTGCTCTGATGAATTCTTACCATGAGGAAGATCTACAATCGGCATCAGTTCCAAGATTTATTACCAAGTAGATAATCAGATTTGAGGTACATTTTTATACTTTGAAATTCAAATTACCAGCTAGCTGATCAGTAATTCATTTATGCATGTTCTTTGTCAAGAAGAGATTGAACTGCTCTGGATATCTTTTTTTTTTTTTTTTTTTTTTAACAAGGAATAGGACAAGTCTTGGTCTGGAGAAGGGGCTGATTAGCAAAAATGGTATCCATATCAGTTAGCAAAATGTGTGCTTAGGCACAAGCATAGCAGTACTGTTATGATTTTCATTGTCGTCAACAGAGAAAAACGTTTTTATAAGGGGATCGATGGGGAGAAGGACATGCAATAATGTCATAATGTTCCCAGTCATGCCCAGCACTGACTAAAAAGACATGTGAATATATGTCATCTGAATGTTTTAGACTGTGTACATTGGATGGAATGCATGAGAACCAAAAGAATTAAATTTGAAGTGGATTTTATATATTTACAGTTTGATAAGAATAAAGAATTTAAAGTCATTAATACGTAGTTACTTTAATGTTAGTGTTATTCAAATAGTGTAACTAGAGTGGAATTGAGGGATCTCATTATACACATTGGTGTGAGTCAGTAAAAGGGGAGGGGAAAGGTCTTTAAATGCTTCGTAGCAGTGTTTACACACTGTACGTTATTCTGTTCCTTTCCACTATCAGCCATCTAACGTTAGTTATAAGGGCGAATGACCCATTCAGAACCCGCCCTTAACAGGGGAGTAAGCATCACCTGATGATGGCCTAGGCGATGATGGTGGGCCTCGGGTGAGGCCTTGCTCACCTAGGTCAACGTGGGGGAAGAGGGAAACTGGGAAAGTGGAAGGGATAAGCCCCAATGTCGGTTTGTGCCTGCTGATTGCGTCGGCTTTTTAAAATGTTGCTTGGCAGGAAGTTGGGCTCAATTGGGCTTCTTTCTTCAAGCAGCTGGGTAGGAACACAAGGGAGATATTTAAATTGGGTGGCTTCCGGGAGTAGGATTCTTCCTGTTCCTCAGAGGCGTTCTGTTACTCATCCCTCCCACCCTGGCGCGTTGGGTTTTTGGTTCTATTGTCACAGCTTGGGTGTGTGTGTGTGTGGGGGGGGGGGGGGTACCCGAGGTAGGAGCACCTTCAAAGGTGGTCCTTTGACGTGGAGACTTAACATTCACTGGGTCAATGTTAGGCTTATGCTTACCAAATCAGGCCTGGAGGTCTAGGTCTCATCCTTGCCCTTGCTGGTATGGCGAGGTAAAGGGGATTTTTCTTAACTGGCTTAAAGTTTACTGGCTCCTTGCTGGTTATGGCAGGGTGCCAGTTTTTGGATTGCTCGGGTTCCATTAAAGCAAAGCTGCAGCCTTTTGTTTATTACCAATAATTTTGTTTGTTATATTAATCATTTATTTATAATTTTTCATTTTACAAGGGTCACTTGCAAACAGTAATACAGAGATGACTGCACATTAATACAAGATAAGAAGAAAACAATCCCAACTAGATATATGGATTATATACAATCTTTCTTTTTCTTACATACAAAGTGAAGAAAAATAGGGAGAGTGAGATAAGACAAGGAGATCAATTAAACAGTAAACAGAAAAAAAAAACATGGTATTAACCTGATTATCCCCAGATATTACTCATCTAATTCATTATTCCACATTGATCATCTGGTTGGCTTCTTCAAGACCAAATACGGTGTATAGTCAATTCATTTCATTAAGAACATACTTTATTGTCCAGATTTTAGTTAGAAATAATACATCTGATTACATTCTTTCTCTTTTAAAAACCAGAAATTATTTAACAATACATATACTTAAGTCTCTAATTCAAATCCCACTGATTAAAGCAATCCCAGTTTTCACAGGCTTCACTCCTTTCGAAGTAATAATTAATAATTAAGGAAATATTTTGAGGAAAACTTTAGGAGTCATACCTGGAACTCTGGGAAAAACAATAATCTTGACATTAATCATCCACAATAACATCCACCTTATCATTCAAAGTTTCTGGTCCATTATTATTTTCAGGATCATAACCACTTCTAGCTTGTGTAGAACTTCATTTATTATATTAAATTTTTCACTCTCAAAGGGTTCAGTCAAATTGTCCATGTAACTCTCCAATAAGATCTGAAACAAAATTATTTACTACCGCCGTCAGGTCCTGAGGCGCCTTCCAGATGGCATTCAATGTAACCTCCACGGAAGCCAAAAACTCCAAGGTGATTTCTCTTGAGGTGTTTAGGAGTGGTTCCGCTGATTCGGGTTCTGCTATAAACGTCCTCCGTTTCAGCATATGCCTCTAACTCACTCCTCCACTCCTTTGGACATGGTGGTTGAATAATTCGGGAGCGATGGAGTTGTTTTTCCAGGTCCAAGAGCGTTGACGCTCCTTCGCCGGTGCTAATCAAAGGACTCGCCAACCCTTTCATCTGTGGGCAGTTCGACGCGCAGCAGTCCCGCACTTGCTGCTCAGGGGACAAAACGCTGGCCATCAGCAGCTGACCGCTGGTTGTTCCTTTCCTCTCAGTTAAGGAAAGTGCAATGGCAGAGAGGGAATTTACATAGAGAAGACAAAACTTCAGAGGGCAGCTGGGCCGCTGGGCATACGAACTTCAGGTCACCATCTTACCACTCTCCCAGTTTGGGACACTCTTTGTCTGGTTTCTCCTCAGAGGCCTGTCTGATATGGGTAACCCTTCAGCATAGCCCTCTGAGTCATTGAAACACAGAAGCCCCGACCACCACTACAAGGTGGTGTCCCTTCGGAGGGGAATTTTGTTTGTTATAATAAGAAGTCGTGTAAGGGTTCTGATTTATGCTGAGGAGGGTGAGAATGTCTATATCCCCTGTTAATACAATCTATTCTTCACAGTTTTACAGATCTTGATGTGTTGATTTTCTTTCTCATTTCAACTGCAAAGGGCTGATGCCAGGGAATTAGGCTAGTTCCCTAATCTCTGCTCATCTGTCTTTACCTTTCTGCTCTTATTTGTAGTTTCTTTTCTGACCATGCTTATTTACTACTACTACTACTTATCATTTCTATAGTGCTACTAGACGTACGCAGCGCTGTACACTTGAACATGAAGAGACAGTCCCTGCTTGACAGAGCATACAATCTAATTAGGACAGACAAACAGAACAAATGAGGGATAAGGACAAACAGTAGCAAGATTCCGTGCAGAATCCTAAAGAGTAGCAAGATTCCGGAATCCCATAGTAGCAAGATTCTGTGCAGAATCCCAAAGAGTAGCAAGATTCCTGAATCCCAAGAATACTACTACTACTTATCATTTCTATAGCACTACTAGATGTACACAGCACTTTACACTTGAACATGAAGAGACAGTCCCTGCTTGACAGAGCTTACAATCTAATTAGGACAGACAAACAGGACAAACAAGAGATAAGGGAATATTAAAGTGAGGATGATAAAATAAGGGTTCTAAACAAGTGAATAAGGGCTAGGAGTTAAAAGCAGCATCAAAAAGGTGGGCTTTTAGCTTAGATTAGAAGACAGCCAGAGATGGAGCTTGAGGTACTGGCTTAGGAAGTCTATTTCAGGCATATGGTGCAGCAAGATAAAAGGAACGGAGTCTGGAGTTAGCAGTGGAGGAGAAGGGTGCAGATAAGAGAGATTTACCCAGTGAATGGAGGGGGAGGAATGTAGGGATTGATTGATTTGTAAACTGCTTTGGTGGTTTTAATTGAAAGTGCTTAACAGTCTTTTTGTGACTCTGATCCCATGATGGTGGCCTCCCTAAAGGTGCAGAATAATGATGGGCCTATAGAGAACCCACCCAGGTCCTCCTGACCCCAAATGCAGGTCCATTTGAGTTACACTTTGGGAAGCTCTGCCATACTCCTGCAACTCATTGAGGCTTTTTTTTTTTTTTATGGAAATGAGCCCAGGAAGCTTTTTCTACCTCCCTCTTTCTGCAGATTTGGACAATATTGAGTAACTTTGCATGACTTTGCACTGCAGCAGTGGCTCCTTATTATTTGAATAAACCTTCGTGCGGCTCACCTGCTTATGAGCAATTAATACCAATGTGGCCATTTTTGCGAACAATTATTACAAAAGGGATTTCACGCATTACATGGTGGAAATCATCCGCATATTTGCGCTTTTTAATTTACACAGCTCCTTTTGCAAAAAAATATTTGCAACTTAATACACTCATTTCAAAACGACGGCTAAATCTTCATCAGGGTCATAATAATGTTTAATTTATAGATCAGGGTAGTGGTTCCCAAACCCGGTCCTGGAGGCACCCCTGCCCGTCAGGTTTTCAGGATACCCATAATGAATATTCATGAGAGAGATTTTCATACACTGCATCCACTGCATGCTAATCTATCTCATGAATATTCATTGTGGATATACTGAAAACCTGACTGGCTGGGGTGCCTCCAGGACTGGGTTTGGGAACCACTGGATCAGGGGTTCTCAATCCAGTCCTCGGGATACTTGTAGCCAGTCAGGTGTTCATGAGATCCACAATGAATATGCATAAGATTACATTTGCATGCACTACCACCATTCTTTGCAAATTCATCTCTTATTCATTGAAGGTATCCTGAAAATCTGACTGGCTATATGTGTCCTGAGGAATGGCTTGAGAACCCCTGTTATAGATTTTTTAAATTGCATAGATATATTTTGTGCCTTTGTAGTCTTCCCTGTTGGCAATATTCTAGAACATCCGGACAGGTGATCAAGTGCAGAGCTTGAGTAGCCATTTTGGAGAAAATCGAATTCTTTTCAGGGCTGTGATACTTTTTATTGTAAAAATTGTCAATATTGTCGACGCATGCTGTACAGGAGTGTGTGATGTTATATAGAACCCCTCTGAAATCTGAAGAGCTTGTGTAGAACATCTTTTAAAAAATAATAATTTATGTCAGGTTATTAAAACATATTGCAGCCAGGAAAGAAACAAGGCTACTGGGGTCAGAGATCTTTTTTCCTGAAGTCATGATAATGGCTGCATATTGAACAATTTCTGTCTTTTCAAGGTCTCCCTGTAGGTCTCCTTAAAGACTTTCTTAAATAAACTGTTCAAAATATATAAATTAGGTTAGCGGCCTGCAGTTTCCTGGCAGCTCTAGATGCCATATTAAATATCAGCTTGGTGCTGGCCTTGTTCCAGTCGTCAGCCTAGAGCAAATGGAGCTCGTAAAATAATTTGCTAAACTTGCTCTGCTTTCTCTCTCTTATATCCTTTAGCATTGCTTAGTGCGTGTTTTTGCCTTTAGAAGTGCCGTTTTCAAAAAGCCTGTATGGTTGCTAGTGATGTGGATGCTTTTTAAAGGTGGGATGATCCAGCCCAGACTTTACCCTGCTGTCTGCAGTTCTGGTCTGCAGGGCTGCCGAGAGGGCTGGGGGCAGGGTGGACAAAATTCCCCGGGCCCGGGCCTCCAAGGGGGGCCCGGCACTGCAGTCCTCGCCACCCGCCCCCCACCCCGTCCACCACCGGGCCCGGCCCCCCTGAATTTAAATCATAGCACCTCACCTCGATCTCGCTCCGTGTGAAAGAAGCGCAGCAGCGGCAGTCTGCAGATAGCCTCCCTTCGGGCCTTCCCTCCCTGTGTCCTGCCCTCGTCTGACGTAACTTGCGCGAGGGCAGGACTCAGGGAGGGAAGGCCCGAAGGGAGGCGATCTGCAGACTGCCGCTGCTGTGCTTCTTTCACATGGAGCAAAGTCAAGGTGCTATGATTTGAATTCAGGGGGGCCTGGCCCAGTGGTGGATGGAGGGGGGCGGGTGGAGGGGGGGTGGCGACAATGATGACCTCAGGGGAGGGTGGGGCCCCGGGGGAGGCCTTGCCCCGGGCTTGGCCCAGTCTCTCGGCGTCCCTGCTGGTCTGTACTGATTTTCCTAAGAGAAACAGGCAGTGGGGTAAAACCTGGACTGGCTCAGCCTATCCTGAAAACCTGCACCCAACTGAAAACCACAGAAGGTGCACCTGTTCCTTCTCCTTCCTAAGCAGTTTGAATTCCCTGTTTGAGAGGCAGATGCATCAACTAAACGTTAAAAAATCTAAATTGTTAAAGTCCCTAACGATTTTTAAAAAACAAAGAATGCACCAAGAAAACAAGTCACACATACCTGGTGCAGTATTGAAAAGTACAATGTATCAAAAAATCGTAACCCCCATCTGTAATCGGCCCCTAAAGCATGCGCAGAGCAGCCAAGCGTTTTGCTGGCTGCTCTGCGCATGCTGCAAACGTCAAAACAACAAAAAAAAAAGCCACAACACATACACGTGGCTACCCGGTCTGCACCAATATAAAAATACAAAACCAAAGGATCGGGAGGGGGCAAGGGCGCTCGTCAGGAGCGTCCTGTATGGACGGCCTTGCTCTCCCCCGTTGGTCCCCGCTTTCTGCCGCTTCCCCCGCCCCCACGAAAAAGCGAAACTCTAGCAGCCCCGGTCCCCCTCCCTTCCTGTTCTTCTTTTTTGCAAAAGCTAGCTCCGCCTCCCGTCATTCCTCCGCCCCGTGCCCCGCCCCCACTGCCCCCCCTGAGGTCGACTACGCCACTCCCCCCTTCCACCGAAACCCCCCTCCCTATTATCGGCCCGAGCAGCGCCTCGCACCTCTTTCTGAAGGCGCTGCATGGGCAGGAAGAAGACCTGTTGTTGGTCGCAGAGTCTTCATGACGTCTCTTCTTCCCTGGCCTAGGCCCGCCTCCTTCTGACGTAAGTAACCTACGTAGGTTACTTACGTCAGAAGGAGGCGGGCCCAGGAGCAAAGGAGGGATGTCCTTTCCTCTTGGGCCCGCCCTTGTCTGACGTAAGTAACCCACGTTGGTTACTTACGTCGGAAGGAGGCAGGCCTAGGCCAGGGAAGAAGAGACGTCATGAAGACTCTGCAACCAACAACAGATCTTCTTCCTGCCCGTGCAGCGCCTTCAGAAAGAGGTGAGAGGCGCTGCTCGGGCCGATGATAGGGAGGGGGGTCTCGGTGGAAGGGGGTAGCGGCGTAGTCAACCTCAGGGGGGGGCAGCGGGGGCGGGGCACGGGGCGGAGGAATGACGGGAGGCGGAGCTAGCTTTTGCAAAACAGAAGAACAGGAAGGGAGGGGGACCGGGGCTGCTAGAATTTTGCTTTTTCGTGGGGGGGGGGGGGGGGAAGCGGCAGAAAGTGGGGAGCAGCGGGGGGGGGGGGGCAAGGCCGTCCATTCAGGACGCTCCTGACGAGCGCCCTTGCCCCCCTCCCGATCCTTTTTTTATTTTTTTTATTTGATGTGGTTTATGAAACGTTTTCTTTAAGCTTAAACACAGCTCTTTTGGACATATGTAATGCAACGTCCTTTTGACCAATCACAGCACTTTTAGCTTTGCTAATGCGCTGGGATTGGCTCACTGTTTGTTTTTTCACTTTACGATTTTTCCTGCACAGAGCTGTCCTAACGAGAGGTACAGACCTCTCGTTAGATTTCCTGCCTTTTTCCTGCGTAAAGGCAATCGGAAAAGGTTAGTGCATCTCATTTCAATGGGGTTTGTATACAAATTGCTCATCTGCATTCCGTTTTCTTTAGCTGCTAGCTTCCTGGGTAAAAGCCCTTTGATGCATGCAATGGATCAAAATTTCCTCATTGGAGGGTCGTTAAAGGCTCATTAAGGTTTAGTGCATCTGCCTCTGAGTCTTTGACCTGCTCGGGAGGGAGGAACAGGTTAGAAAGTCCTCACAGTTGTGCTGCTCTTCTGGACGGGCTGGGGAGGGAGGCAGGGCAGGATTAATTTAATTTAAGAACTTATATTCTGCCTTTTCATATTTGGAAATTGCAAAATGGAGATCAAAATTAATAAAAATAGAAATACAAACAATGACATGCAACATAGGGATAATCAAAGGCAAACTCAAACCTTGATCTCAAAGGTTGAGGTGGGGCCCTCTCAGATGTGCTAATTTTTGCCTTGGTCAACCAGCTGCTGGCAAAAAGAGGAGGAGGAGATGGGGAGAGAGACTAGAGCCATTACCCCCTGCAGAAGTCTGTCTGTTCCTCTTGCATTGTCCTCCAGTCAGCATGAGACATCTGTAACCAGCACTTCTTAACAGGTGCTTCTTCCTCTGCAGTCAGAACTATGCAGGGCCCCATTTGTGGGAGTTTTAAAATGTACTAATATTTTGATGGGGGGCACACAAGGCATTTGATCATCTAGGGCCTACCAAAGGGTTGATCGTACCCTGGAGGGAGGTAAGAGAGAGAGATAAAGACATTGAAGACAGTCAGGAGGAACAGCAGTACCCTTCAAGTTGGAGGAGAAAGAGTGGGGTCTTTAAGGGGTGTGGATAGAGTATGCCAAGGGGACTTATGGGTAAGAGAGAGAGTGGGGACCAAGGAATTGGGTCAGAGGAGGGCAGGGATGGGGAACCGAGTGGAGACTTCAGATACTCAGGAATGGATGGCACAGTGGGGACATGAGAAAGTGGAGATTCAGAGGTGGAGGGAGCAGTGAGAACTCGGGAACACACAAATACAGTGAGTAGGCAGGGGGTATGTGTGAGAAATAAGAGATGGAAGTGGGGTTGTGAGGTAGAACAAGAGATGTTTGGAGAGGCAACAGAAGTGTGGGGAAGGGCTGATGAATGAGAGTCGGTTTTAGAAAAGGGATGTCTTCACATGGGCACGGAAATGCCAACCTTACACTTCTATTATTTTATGGTTAGATTACTGTAATACTGTTTTTTGCTGGTATTACACAGTCACTGCCAAAACCACCTGACACTACCCTACTAGTTTCTTAAATAATAGAGCAAAACAAAAAGTGTAGTAGAGAATATTGTCGGAGTAACTCTATAATCTTATCAAGTTGTATAAGGTAGAGTTTCATATAGCAAACACGGCTAATTTCACTTCACTCCCACGGTGAATCTACACTCGTGTGTGTGTTTTAATCATTGACTCTTCCCCCAACCTACCTATGCTGAAATAGCTTTTTCAATTACTCATTTAATCATAACATCACATAAGTATAGCATTGTGGTTATGTGACACTTATCTGGTCAACTGGTGTGCTCATAAGCCCCGGCAGGTGCTTGTTTCGCAATCTGAGCTTCGTCAAGGGGGAGCTTTAACACCAGGTCTGTCAAAACAAAAACAAGAAAATGCTAAATAAGCCACCGTACCACATTCCAAGTACTCCATTATCAAACATGCACTTAGCTGACAGCAGTGAGCGAAGCGATTAGTGGTGTGATTGGGTGATATGAACGAGTTAGGTGTGAAATTATTTGTATAAATAAACATTTTGATATTGTTTAAGTAGTGGTCTGGAGTATTCATGTTTAAATATAATTGGTCAAGTTTTGACAGAATTATGCAGAAAACAAGCGTGCATATTTTTTTCTTTTTTTTAACACAGTGTAGACAGATATTCGTAAGCAAATTACGCATGCGTTCAACTTTCCAAATTGTGAAAAGGGGAAGGAAAGACAGCCGTGACAGAAGGAAATGTTTCTTCATACGAAGGATGAGTAATCCAAGCCTCAGCTTCCGAATGGAGGCGTCAGTCACAAAAATGTAGCCGAATTCAAGAACAGAAGATTATTCTTTTATGGGGAAATGAAAGTCAAACTAGAGACCAATTAAAGTCTGCGGTATTGCAGCAAGAAGGGGATTAAAAGGGCCTTATGGCATGTCATATTCTGTGTTTATATGAAATCAACCTCTGGATTGTTGAGGTATAAATGGAAGAACCATGTTCAGCCCTGCGAATCAGCATCAGCTCTGATTTCCAGAATAATTAATATGTGCTCATTAACTATTGGGCTGACATTCAAAGCAAGTTATTACTTGCTTATCTGTAGAATTTCAAAAATTATACAAATAGTATTAGGCTATTTAAATTGCTAAACGACCCAATCTGTATAATTATGGGCCGGGTTGGGACAGGTTGAGGATGGTCCTAAAATCTAGCTGTGTATTGTCTGAGTGTTTTATAAGATTTATTTATTTATTACAATTATTTTAATTTTATTGCTTTAAAAAGCAGTGCATCAAATTTACCACAATAAATAAAATAAATCACCAACAAAATCAAGCTCAGCTTGAATATAATGGACTCATGGGCAAACGCATTTCAACTAAAACTCAACACAGAAAAAACACACTGTCTCATCCTCTCATCCCAATACAATACGAATAAACCCACAAACATAAACACCCCAGATTATACCCTCCCTATCTCAGACAGCCTGAAAATTCTCGGCGTTACAATCGACCGTAACCTCACACTAGAGAACCAAGTGAAATCTACAACAAAGAAAATGTTCGACTCAATGTGGAAACTCAAACGCGTGAAACCATTCTTCCCGAGGGAAACATTTTGCAGCTTGATACAATCAATGGTCCTAAGCCATGTAGACTACTGCAACGGAATTTATGCGGGATGCAAAGAACAAATTATAAAGAAACTTCAGACCGCTCAAAACACAGCAGCCAGCTTTTATTTGAAAAAACGTGATTCGAAAGCACCAAACCCCTCTGTGAAAAACTGCATTGGCTGCCAATCAAAGAACGTATTGCTTTCAAAATCTGCACCCTGGTTCATAAAATTATCTACGGCGAAGCCCCGGGATACATGACAGACCTCATACACCTACCAACCAGAAACACAACAGGATCAACACGAACATACCTAAATCTCCACTTTTCCGCTGCAGTTCCATACAGCACCTGAGTTTTGAGCATCGGGCATGAAAGAGAAAAAAAAAAAAGCAACAATAGATAACACAAACAGCATAAAATGTAAATAATGTAACTAACACATTGCCCCCCCCCCAAAAAAAATTCCCTGGTTTCAAATTTTGATCATTCCTGACATTCAGCTTTACACCTGCCAGCTTAGGTAGGGAGGCAATTTAGTGCTTTCCAGATGGTCCATTCATCCTCCACCCCTGCAGGAAGTTTGGCAAATTATGACTCGCGTTCATAGTGAATACATGTAGTCAGCTCGAGTAACTAAATTCATCGTTAAATAAAACATTCTCTCCCCATTTCTCAAACATGTCCCTTTTTTCGGACAACTTGTATGGCAATTGGAAAGCCTGAGGCATTGATGTGTTAAGGATATAATTTATGCATTTGCTTCTACTCACCCAGCTTATTCTGCAATCATAGTTGCATTCAAGTTAGTAGGAGCTGGAAAGTGCTGTCCTAAATCCAGGGTAAGGCAAATTGAAAGTTAAGCTTTCCCTATTAGGGCTATGACAGATTGTGCAGAGTGACAATGGAGTGATTGAGTACTTGTTCTAATTGATATAAATTACTGTGTCAGCTGTACCATGCTGCAGTCTGTAGGATTTACACCTCATTAGCTTTCAAATGCTAAATGAATCAACAGGGTTCAGGGGGATCATTTTAATTAACCGTTCCAACAAGTGGACAAAAATTTCCACAAGGTAACCGAGAAAGGAATCTGATTTTGCACAGGTCGCTAGCTTTCCAACAGGGAAACTGTTTCACTGCAGGAGCTCCTTTCATACAAGAGATGAATAGGTAGGATTACTTCTCAGTCAGCTTGTGTTAAAAGCTTTGCTCACCTGGGATCCATTCCAGCTTTACATAATTTCAAATTATTAGGGCTCCCAAGCAACAATTTTGGAAAGGGTCCTCAGAGCAGGGGGTCCAGCTCAGAAGATTAGGGAGCAGAACTGCCCAGTTTTCCAGTTCCAGGAGGGAGATTTCTTTTCACAGATGTCAAGCTACCTGGTTCCGGGCTGGAGATTTTCAGCTAGTCCTAGATTTCTTACCACCCTGTCCGATGCCTTAATGGGTCTGCAGAACTGATTTCAATGGGCAGGATCAGACACTACAAATACCACACTGCTTTGGGATCTAAGTTCAAAACCAGAACTGGACAAAATGTTTGTAGCCTGGAACTAGGTAATTTGGCATCTCTGCTTTTTGAACCACAAAAAAAAAAAAAAAAGCGGAAGAAAAACCAAAAAACGAACCAGACAACAAGGGAGTAAAATCGCCAGAAGAGTTTAATGGGACCCTACACGGTCCGTGTTTCGGCCAACAGGCCTTCCTCAGGGGTCCTGGGTCTGACGTTTACAATAAACTTCCAAGTTATTCATAAAACAGAAATACGCTGATGCTATCTAATGGCGGGCATGAGCGTATGCGCTAGTGTAGGGTCCCATTAAACTCTTCTGGCGATTTTACTCCCTTGTTGTCTGGTTCGTTTTTTGGTTTTTCTTCCGCTTTTTTTTTTTTTTTTGTGGTTTGTTCTGGTTTTGCGGGAGATTTGGACTCCTTTTTTTTGTTCGATAGCCACATCTCTGCTTTTTGGCCATTCCTCATTAGGACCGACTTAACCATTGGACCAATGCCCTCATGATCAAAAGCAAACTCTGGCGCTAGAGGCTGTTAACGCCATACTAGCGCCAGAGTTTGCAGACGACCCATGATCAGAGCCCTCGAGCGCCTGAAACAGCGCACTCGAGGGCTCTCAGTGCAAGTAGCATGCAAATGCATGCTAAACAGGGCTTCTAGCGCAATTAGCTTGCAAATGCATGCTAATTGGCGCTTAATGCATTCATCCCCAATGATCAGCGACCAGCGCGCCAAAGATTGGGTCGCTGGCCGCAGCAAAATCAACGCCAGCTCCGAGCTGGCGTTAGATTTTGTGGATCATTGGGGAGGAATGGTGAGCCCTGTCCAGCATGCAGTTGCATGCTGGCAGGCCCCCGTTCCCCCCCAAGGCAACAGCATATGGGACTGGAGGTCCGGTGGACCTCCGGTCCCCCCCCCTGACGATCTGACCCTCCCCCGAACCCCCCCGAAATCTTCGTGGCCGCCTCCAGCCAAGCGTTGTCCCACCCTCCCACCAGCGCTGGGGGGGGGGCTGGAGGTTCGGTGGACCTCCAGCCCCCCAAACCCCAAGAAATCCTTGTGGCCGCCTCCGGCCAAGGGCTGTAATCTATCGACGAACTCCTCCCCCCCCCCCACCGCATTCTCAACAAATCCCTGGTGGTCCGTGGTGACATGTAAACCCAACCTCCTCCCTCCCTCCCGGCCCCCCTACCTTTTGTTGGAGAAGGGACGCAGCCTGCATGCCTCCCTCCTCTTCCTTTTGATGCCGCTTCAAAATGGCGGTGCACAGCCCCGCCCATTGCATCCTGGGATGCGCTGGGCGGGGCTACATACCATGTAAGGGAATCGCTCCCTTATATGATATGTAGCCCCGCCCAGCGCATCCCAGGATGCAATGGGCAGGGCTGGGCGCCGCCATTTTGAAGCGGCGTCGAAAGGAAGAGGAGGGAGGCATGCAAGCTGCGTCCCTCCTCCAACAAAGGTAGGGGGACCGGGAATGAGGGAGGAGGGTGGGGTTACGTGTCACCACGGACCACCAGGGATTTGTGGAGAACGCCGGGGGGGGAGGAGTTGGGGTGGGCTGGAGGTCCGGTGGATCCACCGATCCTCCAGCCCCCCCCCTGCGCAGATGGGATGGTAGGGCAGCATTTCTCTAAAGCCGGCAACCAAGTCCTCTGGGGGTTTGTGGGGGGGGGGGGGAGCTGGAGAACCACCGGATCTCCAGCCCTCCGTGAACATGGGGGGGGTCATCGGGGGGACCGGAGGTCCACCGGAACTCCAGCCCCTCCCCCATTGCTGGGTGGGAGGGTGGGAGTCAGTTTGGCCGCCGGCGGCGGCGGCCTCTTTGTTGGGGGATCAGCAGGCCACTTTGACAGTTTTGGGCTTTTGACAGCCCAGACCTGTCAAAGAAGTGCGGGAGGATTGTGCTGAGCGCATGCTCGGGTGCAATTCTCCCGCACTTCAACATGATAATCAAAGATAATAGCGCTGCTTAGATTTGCATGCATTATCTTTGATCATCGATGCAGAAAAGCCCTGCGCTGTCCCAGCTCTATTTTTAGGGCGCTATTTGGAACAGCGCAGGGCTTTTGATCATCTGGGCACAAGTGAGGCAATGGCTCAGGGCACCAAAATCCCTACCCTCTGATGTTCCTGGTCTAATGGTTAAGTTTTCTCTTCCCCCTCCTCCCTATATGGGTCTGATTCTCTCTCTCCCTTCTTCAGTCCTGGATCCCTCCCCGTGAGTCTGAAATTGTTCCTTCTTCCTCCCCAACAGTCTTGTACACTGTGTGCCAATTGCCTTCAGCCAGGCCCTGGGTCTTCCCTCTGCCATGTTCTGCCCACAGAAAATTGCATCAGAGGAGATAGGATGCTACAGAGGGAAGACCCAGGGCAGCCTATCAGCAATTCACACACAGTTTACAAGACTGCGGTGGGTGGGGGGGGGGGGGGGGGGGGAGAGGCAGTGGAGAGGGAGAGAGGAGAAGGAGTGATGCTGGACCTGCATGGAGGATGCTATGGATGGGGAAGAAAGAGACCAGGCCAGGTGTTGGGGAGAGAACAGGTTGGACCCAAGGGGAGAGGGGTGTGGCACACTGATGCAAGCTGGCTCAGGGCATCACAATCCCTTGAGCTGGACCTGGTTCTAGTTTTAAATTTACATCCCAAAGCAGTGTGGGATTTATACAGCTTGTTTTTTTCTAAAGAAAAAGGTGCTGGTATTCAAAGGTACTCAAATGTCAGGCCACCCCCTTCAGGGGTGGAATGATCACTGAGAGACTCACCCCACAATAGCCAGGCCTCCTGCAACCAGTCAAAGAATCTATGACAAGGCACAATTAGTGTGTAGAGCCTGAGCTCTTTCATTAAAACTTGGGGACAATGGGTCAATTTTAGCAAACAATGGAAAAGGTTCCAGTACTCAGTACCCTCAAGTACCCCCTCAAAAAAAAGCCCTGGATTTATAGCCTCTGATTCTATCCATTAAAATCAGTGCACCCGGTTCCCTCATGCCTCAAACAGAGGTTGTCAGAAATCCAGGACTGGCACAAAATCTCACTCCTGGACCTGGGTAACTTGCTAGCTCTGTGGGAGCAACTGCAAATGGGCCACTTTCTTCCTTGCTGTCTCTGACCCTCTCCCCTCCCCCCCCCCCCCCCCCCCCCCTTACAGGTGCTGCAGCTTGGGTAGAAATTTAAGTCACTGATTCCAGAAAAAACAAGCTGAATAAGTTTATTTCTGCAAAACAGGTTACAATACAAAATTATCATAGTGAAAACAATTCCATTTAATAACCGAAATTTTGTGGCTGCCCTGTGAGTCGTCTCCCATATGTCGAAATAAATATGACAGAATGGTAGACTTTTAGTTCTACCTCTTCCAGGAAGAGAAATGTGAAAGTCATCTGACATTAATTCTACAGAAAACGGAAACAAGGAATTGACCACACAGGCAGTGACTGTAGACATTTTGAATGAATTCTCTATCAGTTCATGTCTATGTTAAATACAGGAAGGAACTTTGCACACTAGCAGAGGCTGCGTCAGCCACTTGGTTTGGCTGATGTGTACTTTCCCGGAACATTGGCATTACTCTTTACATTTCTCATCACAACTCTGACCGTTTTGATTCTAGACAGCAACATCCTGCCCTTAAGCAGACTTTGGATGTGTCTGATGGTGTGCGAGCATGTCTCCTATTTAGTGCCTTTGCTAAAACTCTTAAATCCAAATTGCCGCCCAACACTCATCACTATTTAACCAGCCAGGAACAGCGATTCCCATAGGCTGCCCCGGTCCCTTCTCTCTACTGTGGACCTGCCTCTCTGATGTAACTTCCTGTTTCCTTGGAGACAGGCCGCAGTAGAGAGGAGCCAGGAACGGTGGCAGGGCAACTCATGGGAATCGCTGCTGCTGCCGCCCTTTGAAAAACAAGAAAAGACAAGGTAAATTTGGGGAAGGGGGTTGAGGAAGGAAAAGGAGAGATGTCAGACTGTGGCTGTGGGGGTGGGGAGGGGAGGAGCAGAGGAGGAGCCAGGGCAGCGACAGTGGAGGAGCTGGCGCGGCAGCTCATTCCTCACCTCAGGCAGTAGATCGTCCTGTGTCACCCCTAATGGCAACTATTTTCAGAATAGAACTGACATAGGTAAGAGTGACTGGGGATCACTAGACCAGGAGGAATTGTAAAGTAGTCTGGGGTGGGGAGCTACTTTAAAAAAAAAAAAATTTAAATTGTGTGTGTATAATGCGATTGCAAGTAATACAGTTATGATCTGCCGTCATCTACTATGTTAGTTTATATGGTAAATAGAGTGTTCCAAATAAATGCTTTTGATACAAAAGTTTAGCAGGAATTTAAGCCTGTAAATTTGGGATAATAAGCTTGTTAGGAATTAGCCTCTCTGTTGAGATATGACATCAGCTGTCACTTCAAATGTGGCTCAAAGCCAGCCATTGCAAACACATTGTGGCTTTAGTTTCAGTTTTCATAAGCTGAGGTCAATGTGTACAAAGGCTATTTTGCTTGGAGGTAAAATATGATCTTTCATTATTTTAATTATAGAAAGATAGATAGATACTATGTTGATGATTCTAAAGAATTTCCATGATCTGTTGGGTATGACGATGATGAAGATGCAGTGTTTTAATCAAACTTGTGGCATACAGAATCTATTTTATGTGTTCAATTCTGATCGCTGCATCTCAAAAAAGATATAGTGGAATTAGAAAAGGTGCAGAGAAGGGCAACGAAAATGATAAAGGAGATGGGACGACTTCCCTATGAGGAAAGGCTAAAGCGGCTAGGGCTCTTCAGCTTGGAGAAAAGGTGGCTGAGGGGAGATATGATAGAGGTCTATAAAATAATGAGTGGAGTTGAATGAGTAGATGTGAAGCGTCTGTTCACGCTTTCCAAAAATACTAGGACTAGGGGGCATGTGATGAAGCTACAATGTAGTAAATTTAAAACGAATCGGAGAAAATGTTTCTTCACTCAACGTGTAATTAAACTCTGGAATTCGTTGCCAGAGAATGTGGTAAAGGGGGTTAGCTTAGCGGAGTTTAAAAAAAGGTTTGGACGGCTTCCTAAAGGAAAAGTCCATAGACCATTATTGAATGGACTTGGGGAAAATCCACTATTTCTGGGATAAGCAGTATAAAATGTTTTGTACATTTTCGGGATCTTGTCGGGTATTTGTGACCTGGATTGGCCACTGTTGGAAACAGGATGCTGGGCTCGATGGACCTTTGGTCTTTCCCAGTATGGCAATACTTATGTACTTATATAAAGGAACCTGCAATGACTATTTTCAAGCACAAATACTGGTCAGTTTATAGTGTTAATAGGGAACTGATATTACAATTAAATGAAGTTTATATATTAGAAAATAATTTGATAAATATAGTGCTCTTGATTGTAAATTTCAGAGCTTATAGTCCTTGCATTCAGTGACATTAACGGACTTTTTTTATTCTAGACTGTGCATCAGGCTGGTATAATGTCGGCATAGTAGACCAGTGTCTGGATTCCTTTACCCTATTTTAGTAAGAATCTATATTCTTTAATTAAATACAAAACCGGAAACATCTCAGTGTTACTTTCTCTTGTTATTTGTGCAAAGTTTGGGTAGCATAAAAAGCTGGTGGTAATGATATTTTTTTTCCATGTTCTCACAAAAGTCCTGTCTCAAAGGGTATTTAACTACATCTGTATTGACTTGGGAACCTAAGGGGCCCTTTTACTAAGCTGCGTAAGTGTCTACGCATGCCCAACACACACCAAAATGGAGTTACTGCACGGCTACCACGTGGCCCTTGTGGTAATTTCATTTTTGGCGTGCATCCGCTATGCGCGGCCAAACAATATTTTTTATTTTCTGGTGTGCGTCAGCTATGCACGCCAAGTAGCATTGGGCGCACCTAGGCCATTACCGCCCGGTTACCGCGTGAGACTTTACCGCTAGGTCAATGGCTGGCAGTAAGGTCTCAGACCCAAAGTGGACGCGCAGCAATTTTCATTTTGCTGCATGTCCATTTTCGGCAAAAATTTTGAAGAGGCATTTTTTTTGCAGGTGCGCTGCAAAATGATGCTGCATGCGCCCAAAACACATGTGTACACTACCGCAGACCATTTTTTACGGCACCATAGTAAAAGGACCCCTAAATGTGCCGGATGATTTGAGATGTCTTTGTTAAAATGGCTCTCCCAGTCGTCAGCCTGTGCTTGCAGTTCCTGGGACTGGAAAGTAATAATCTCCTGTGGGTTTAGCAGAAGGCTATACTGACTGCAAGCTCAGACAAACCCCTGTGGACCTCATGGGTTCACGGTCACATCTCCAAACATTAGCTTTTGGTTTCGGTTGTGTCTGAAACCAGGCAATAAGTTTCAGCCGCAGTTTCGATTTTGGCCAAAAATGGTTAGACAGTTTTGGTAGCAGTTTTGGTTTCGGATGAAATTGAAAAAAAAAAAAAAAAAAAAAGCAGTTTTGGTCGGCTTCTGTCTTTGATGCTGTTATCAATTTGGCATTTAAATCTGAGAAACCTAGTAAATAGCAAAGGCAGCCATGACCTACCCTTAGCCCTGTTCTTTCTTCTTCTTACTTATCTCGTCTGCCTCAACAGGTGACGGACAACTTCCCTAGGAGAAATGATCAGCCATACTGTTGCTTTGTTGGTAAAATATTAGGTTGCAGGTTTTATTAATACATCAACATGCCATTTAAAACAACTTAGTACCACAGCCCTCTGGTACTTTTGATCTAACCATCAGGCCCACCGTACTATCTAGCAAGGCCCTCTTTTACATTTCCATGGTGGTGGTGGTGGGGGGCCTTATCACCAGCCATGAAGCAAGGTGGCCCCATCCTGCACCCACTCAAGCATGAGCAGTCCATTGTTTTAGGGGTCCACCAGCCCTGCAAACATGGCACCCCTCTCAATCAATATCATTCTTTAGACCATTGATTTCCTTTCTGGCTGGGGTACCCCTGCTGCGACTGCTGCCGTCCCCAAGTCCGACTGGTTTGGGGTGGGTGGGCTGGGATGCCGCCCACGCCTTGGGAAAAGAGAGGGTGCGTGCCTCGCGGTCATGGCCTATAAACGCAACTGCTCCCTCACGCCGTCACCCTCTCTTTGTCTCGCGTTTGTGACGTGTTGCCTCCTCGCGGCTCCTGTGATACTTGGGAGCCGCATGTGTCGTGGGGGGCAGGGCTAGGTGCACGGCGCCAAGTTATCCCTGGCTGCCTGGCACCTTGGCCCGTGGCTTCCCCAATACATCTTCAAATAGTTTCTTCCCTGACATCAATTTCTCTTTGAATCAATTAACAAATACTACTACTACTACTTAACATTTCTAAAGTGCTACTAGGGTCACGCAGCACTGTACAATTTTAACAAAGAAGGACAGTCCCTGCTCAAAGGAGCTTACAATCTAATAGTTAATTCTTTGAATTGATTAATCTAGTTATATTAACCACATTTTTTTTCAGGCTAGTTAATTGGATAAAAATGTTTTCTGCTGTACTTCTAGTGAATTGAATCCTGACATGATAGTACTACACAAGTAATTATAATACTAATGAAAGGAGCTGGACTGACAGCCCTGGAAACACAATTCTTCCAGAGCGATCTTTGACCTTTGAGGCTGGCAACAAGGAATAACTCTTTAGGATGTGAAAGTGGAACCATCCAATGGCTTTGAGGTAGCAATAGCATTAAATCATTAACCAGCAATTTGAGCGGGGTTAGGACTAATGGCCAAGAGCAGAGAAGGTTGCCAAAAAAACCCCTTGTCTATGCACCCAGCCATTGTTTACCCGCATAAGTTGTATTTCTAACAAAACAGACCTAAGGGATGCCACAATATCCCACTAATTGTTGAAGTGATTCTGTTGAGAGTGGTCTATGACAATGCTGGCTGAGAATCCAAAGCTGGAAAGCATGTTCTTACACAGAAAAGTCACTTCACACCTCAATTGCAGCTTCTGCCAAGCACTTCAGATCTGAAGTGTAATGTTTTCTTTTTTTTTTTTCTTTTTGCTGAGAGGATAACCATTAGCACAACAAGCAGTTAGCAGGGAGACTGTGAACTGAACAGCATCAAGGGAAAATCACCTCTCAACAGAAGAGCCTTACATTTTTCTTTTCCTGACACTCAGAAGCAAATTGATTTCAAAGGAACCCACAGTAATCTTTAGTACCAGTCACATGCTCAGTCAGTTATGAGAGAAAAGTTCTGCTTATGACTCCTCATTAAGACAGTTCTGATTCTCTACATGACACAAACCGGCATGTAACTTTGACACTTTCCCTAGGTGACCCCAAAGGTAGATAGCAGATACCTAGTTTAACTCAATAATTCATGCTGTTAGTAAGATAATGGCTTTATCAACAATGGATAAAGCAGGGTGAGAAGCAGTCCATGCCATTCCCAACATGCTCACATCTGCATGTGTTGCTCACCCAACCACTGTTCCCGCTAAGCTGAGCAGGATTACTCCAATTGCATTGCTGCCAGTGGGGGGCAGTGTTTCAATATTGTGTTTTCAATCGCAAGGGATAGGCAGGTTCTCTGGAGTCCAAAGCTTGCCTGTCCCTCACTATTGAAAATGTGATAGCGAAACAGCACCATCCGCTGGCAGGACTGTAAGTGGAGGATTCCTGCTCAGCTTAGAGGGAACAGTGAACTTTAGCCAACAAAGTCAAATGATGTTTTCTGACAACTGAATGTTCTTTGAACTATGAAAGGGTCCTCAGCAGCAGGATGAACTAGGGCCAGCCTGCCATTGAGCACTTGTGTTTTTTTGCATATGGCCCCACTTTTCAGCCCCTACTGACTTATGCAAATGAGACTTCACAATGTGCCCCTGCACATGGCCCTGCATATGACTTCATCCCCCATGAGTCACCCCTGGGATGAACATATACAAAAACTGTGCAATGTGGGCAGGCCAGTGGCTGCCATGTTGAAGGGTCTGATCTCTGTGCCTAGTTCAGGTCTTGGTCAGCCAGGCCTGCAGGTACTGCAAAGAGGAGTGCCCACAGCAGCCCTAAGATAGTTCTTACAACTTGTGCAATGGTGACCTCTAGTGACAGGATTTAGGGCCCCTGATCTCAGAGTTCTGGAAGGAACCTGACTGCATGGCCCCTGGTTGAGGATTATCAGAGCAGCGAGTGGTCTAAAGAAAGTTGGAAGAGGAAATATAAAAGGGAAATCTTGGTTACTTGTGAACAGGGGAGCAGAGGAGCAACCTGCTGGGTAGAGCAATATGGGTTTTGAACCAGGGCCTTCCACCAAATCGTGACCTTGGGCAAGTCACTTAATCTTCCATGCCTTGGGAGAAGGCAACAGCAAACCACTCCTGTATCATGCCAAGAAAACCATAAGGGAGGGGGGAGAATCCCTCATTTTGTGGTCATCGGAAGTCAGTTCAACTTGAGTGTCCATCTGGATCTGCAGCTTGAATGAAAGCTTGTGGTACCAGATCCCCACTCCAGTTCTGACTGACCTGGAAGCTCAAAGAAGCACAAAGAAACTGCACATCTGAGGAAAATAAAATCTAAGCAAATGAAAATTTTTCACATGTATTGAACAATTTTATTTGTTAATTTTGTATTTTTTTCCAGATGTTACATTATATATCACACTTATTCCCAGACAGAAACAAAGCAAAAATAAATTAAGCAATACCAGTTAATTCTGATTTTAATGCAGATGTTGTCTAGATTCCTTTATAGATTCTGATTAAGAGGCAGATGCAGCAACCAAACGTAAAAAAATCTAAATCGTTAAAGTCCCTAACGATTTTAAAATAACGAAAAATGCACCAAAAAAAAAAGTCACACATGCTGAGATCGGTAGTGAAACGTACAATGTATCAAAGAATCACAATACACATCGTTAATCGGCCCCCAAATCATGCGCAGAGCAGCCAAGCGTTATGTTAGCTGCTCTGCGCATGCCACAAACAGTCAAAACACAGTCAAATCGCAAGCACATGGCTCCCAAATAAAAACAAAAATTAAAAAAAAGGGTCGGGAGGGGGCAAGGGCGCTCATCAGGAGCGTCCTGTACAGACGGCCTTGCCCCCCCCCCCCCCGCTGCTCCCCACTTTCCGCCGCTCCCCCCACCCTGAAAAAGCAAAATTCTAGCAGCCCCTGCCCCCTCCCCACTTTCCGCCACTCCCCCCACCCCGAAAAAGCAAACTTCTAGAAGCCCCTGCCCCCCTCCCTTCCTCACTACTCTCTCACCTCAGCTCCGCCTCCCGACATCCTCCATCCGTGCCCCGCCCGCTTTTGGGGTCGTCGTCGCCGCCATTCCCCTCCTCCATCGGGCCCCCCTTCCTCTTACCGGGCCCGTGCAGCGCCTCTCTCCTCTGTCCGAAGGCGCTGCACGGGCAAGAAGAAAGCTGAATCAGCTGATGCCTGCCTTCGCGATGGCGCATCTTTCTTCTGCTGCGCCCGCCCCTGTCTGACGTCAGTAACCTACGTAGGTTACTGACGTCAGACAGGGGCGGGCCCAGGAGGAGAAAGACGCTCTATCGAAGCTAGGCGAAGGCAGGCATCAGCTGATTCAGCTTTCTTCTTGCCCGTGCAGCGCCTTCGGACAGAGGAGAGAGGCGCTGCACGGGCCCGGTAAGAGGAAGGGGGGCCCGATGGAGGAGGGGAATGGCGGCGACGACCCCAAAAGGGGGCGGGGCACGGACGGAGGATGTCGGGAGGCGGAGCTGAGGTGAGAGAGTAGTGAGGAAGGGAGGGGGCAGGGGCTTCTAGAAGTTTGCTTTTTCGGGGTGGGGGGAGCGGCGGAAAGTGGGGAGCAGCGGGGGGGGGGGCAAGGCCGTCCGTACAGGACGCTCCTGATGAGCGCCCTTGCCCCCTCCCGATCCTTTTTTTATTTTTATTTTTTTATGTGTTTTCTGAGGTCCTTTGGACCAATCACAGCGCTTTTAGCTCTGCTAATGCACTGGGATTGGCTCAAAGTTTGTTTATTTTTTCACTTAACACTTTTTCCTGCCACGGAGCTGTCCTAACGAGAGGTCCAGACCTCTCGTTAGTTTTCCTGCCTTTTTCCTGCGTAAAGGCAATCGGAAAAGGTTAGTGCATGTCGTTTCAATGGGGTTTTCACACTAATTGCTCATCTCCATTCCGTTTTCGTTAGCTGCTACTGTCGTCGGAAAATAGGCTTATAAATAAGTGCATGGAAAGGATAGGAAATTCTTCCCTGAGGGCTCATTTAACGATGAAAAACGTTTAGTGCATCTACCTCTTAGTAACATATTTTATAAGTAACAAACATCGTAACGGTATCAATAGAACCTCATTTCTCAATCAGCCAATGTATGCGTAGAACTGGATTTCACCTCATGTTTTAACATTACATTAAGCAGACTAAGTTTAATTATGGGGGTCTTTTCGTAAGCCGCGGTAGCTTTTTTAGCTCATGGTACAAAGCGTCTCGGTGTTTACTGCCAGCTGATTTTTACCATGAGCTACAAACACTACCGCAGCTTAGTAAACGATCCCCTATCTAAGGTAACTTTTTGAATTATGTGAACATGTTGAAAAGATCACTTTCTTTACAGTCAAGAAGGCAGGTGATATGATTGGTTTTTACATTTGTCTCAAGGGTAAAATATTGCAAGCTAAAAAGTGGAAATTAGAGGGCTAAACCAGCAGAAGATCATTTATATTAAAACTTGCTATACCTCCCAAACTGGACTGGACACATGCATTGGCGCCGACTCCGTGGGTGCTCGAGCACCCCCAATATTTCCCCGCCGGAACCGGAAGTTCCCCAGGACAGGAGCCAGCCCGCTGCCTGACCCTTCTCCCACTCCCACAACAGTCCTTCGCCTGCCCCTCACCTTCCTGTATGCCGCTCATAACTTAAAAGTCATCTTACCGGGGTCCCAGCAGCAGCAGTAGTGAAAGGCAAGCACAAGCAGGCTCGGCGAGTTGGCGCTTCAGCCTGCCTTCCCTTCTCGTTGCTCTCAGCTTCGGCTCTGGTCCCGCCCTCATTTCCTGTTTCTGCAAGGGTGGGACCAGAGGCAGAGCTGAGAGCAACGAGAAGGGAAGGCAGGCTGAAGCGCCGACTCGCCGAGCCTGCTCGTGCTCGCCTTTCACTACTGCTGCCGCCGGGACCCCAGTAAGATGACTTTTAAGTTATGGGCGGCATGCAGGAAGGCGAGGGGCAGGTGAAGGTCTGTTGTGGGAGTGGGAGAAGAGGTTGGGCTGGAACTCGAGTCGGCAGGAGGGAGGGGGGTCTGGAACTCAGAGGGGGGGTGAGGGGAGGGGGAGAAATGCACCACCTGTAAAAAAAAAAAATTAAGCACCCCCAATCATTTTGAAAAGTTGGCTCCTATGGACACATGAAACAAGTAGCAACAAAATAAAAGAAAAAGCAGCATTGCAAAAGTAACTAAAGGAAAAAGAAAGCCATAATTATGCATTTGGGCATTCAGGGCAGGCAAGTGATTTAGCCCCCACCCTAATCCCTGTTCCTCTGCCCCTCTTTATTTCCACTCCAGTTGTTTTTCTCTTTCTCCCCACAATCTGGATTGTAGGAGATCTGTCCTCTTCCGGGCTTTTCATCTGCTGTCAGCCCACATTTGCACTTCACTCATTCTTCCACATCCAAGAGCCTTCCCGGTCCCCCCCCAAGAGGCAGCTGCTCTTGCCCACCCCCAGATACCTCACAGATGAGAAACATCTGTGTTGGACTCTGACCTCTGCCTCCCGGCTGGCTTGCACTGATGACTGTTCTGCCTGTATACTAAATGGTTCCAATCTTGACTTAGTTTAAACTCTTATCCTGCGGCTCGTATTTAAACCTTATTGAAAGAAATAAGATCTACAAATCTCCAGATGAAAATGAACAAAACCAGTGTAAGAAGCCCTGTGGTCCTTTACTAGGTGTCTGTGCCTCACAAACAAGTCATACTACAATTTATCAAGAAGACACGGTTATATGGTACATTGTATTGTAGAAAAGCATTAGTATCATAGCAATGTTATTTCAATGTTCTAATTGTCTGCTTATTAGATATTCCATCACCATTATGCTTACTTTGTATTATATCTTTGTTATTTGAATTTCAGAGCTGTTCAATGTGTATATTTTTGATCCTGTTTCATGGTAGTCTTATTGTTAGGTTTCAATTTGCTGTTTTCAAGTTTTCCTCTTTCGTTGTATTTATGTTTATACTTGTACATTTTACTATTCTTATGCTGTCAACAAAATTGTAAGTTTGATGTTAAACTGTACCTACTGTACACCGCCTTGGGTGAAGCTCTTCATAAAGGCGGTTAATAAATTCCAATAAATAAAATAAATAAATAAATTTGACAAGAGTAGGTAATGGGATGATATAATTTCCAATGCATCCCCTACAGAGGGGCCAATGCAGAAAGCCTGTGTTAGAGTCGTGTGCTGATGGGTTAGAGCACAGCTTCTAATGCAAGCATGACACTCAATTTTTGCTTGCCAATGTAGTAAACAAATCATATGCAAAACTTATGTGCTAACCAGATGCTTGCACAACACATATACACATATACACCTAACACTTATGCACTAAGGTTATAGAATACTGTCAGATGTGTAAGTCCTGTGGGGCGTGGACCATGGGAGGGGCATGGGTAGGTCAGGGGCGTGCCTAACACTTATGCACTAAGGTTATAGAATACTGTTAGATGTGCAATTCCTGTGGGGCATGGACCTGGGAGGGGCATGGGTGGGTCAGGGGCGTGCCCAACACATACACATCTAACAGTATTCTATAACCTTAGTGTATAAGTGTTGGGCATGCCCCTGACCTACCCATGCCCCTCCCATGTCCACGCCCCACAGGACTTACACATCTGACAGTATTCTATTACCTTAGTGTATAAGTGTTGGGCACACCCCTGACCCACCCATGCCCCTCCCATGTCCACGCCCCACAGGACTTACACATCTAACAGTATTCTATAACCTTAGTGTAAGTCCTGTGGGGCGTGGATATGGGAGGGGCATGGGTAGGTCAGGGGCGTGCCTAACACTTATGCACTAAGGTTATAGAATACTGTCAGATGTGTAAATCCTGTGGGGCATGGATATGGGAGGGGCATGGGTAGGTCAGGGGCGTGCCTAACACTTATGCACTAAGGTTATAGAATACTGTCAGATGTGTAAGTCCTGTGGGGCGTGGACCATGGGAGGGGCATGGGTAGGTCAGGGGCGTGCCCAACACTTATGCACTAAGGTTATAGAATACTGTCAGATGTGTAAGTCCTGTGGGGCGTGGACCATGGGAGGGGCATGGGTAGGTCAGGGGCGTGCCCAACACTTATACACTAAGGTTATAGAATACTGTCAGATGTGTAAGTCCTATGGGGGCATGGGAGGGTCAGGGGCGTGTCCAGCACTTATGCATTAAGGTTATACCGACAGCAGGTAGGTGTGAGCATTTACACCAGCCTTGGACATGGCCTGAGTGGTCATTCCTAAAGTTACTCACATAAATGCAGCCTTACTCTACTATAATGGCAATTACGCATATAATTACAGACAAACATTTTCAAGAGACGGAAAGGTGGTAGAAATACAGAACATGAATTGAGGATGAAGAGAGGCTGACTCAGGAGTAATGTCAGGAAGTATTTTTTCACTGAAAGGGTGGTAGGTACCTGGAATGCCCTTCCACGGAAGGTGGTGGAGATGCAAATGGTAACGGAATTCAAAAGTGCGTGGGATAAGCACAAAGGAATCCTGTTTGGAAGGAATGGATCCAAAGAAGCTTAGAGGAGATTAGGTAGCAACACCGGTAATTGGGAAGCAAAGCCAGTACTGGGCAGATTTCTACAGTCGTGCCCTGATCCTGGCTGAAGAGATTTGAATGGGCTGCAGTGTAGCTTTTCAGGGGTTTCGACAACTTCAGAAATTTAGAACAAGGACAGTGCCAGGCAGACTTCTATGGTCTGTGTCCTGAAAATGGCAAGGACAAATCAAGATCAGGTATACATATGAAGTATCACATTATACCATATGTAATGTAATGCTCAAGCACCCCCAATATTTTGCCCCGCTGGAAGTTCCCTTCCCAGCCAGCCTGATCTGCCTGGTGCCCGCCCCCTTCTCCCTTAACAGTCCTCCGCCCTCGCCTTTCTGCATGCCGTCCAGAATTTAAAAATCATCTTACTTCGGGGTCCCTATGGCAGCAGTGAAAGGCGAGCAGGCTCAGCGCTTCAGCCTTCCCTTCTCTCTCAGCTCTGGTCCCGAGCTGAGAGAGAAGGCTTTCACTGCTGCCGCCAGGACCCCGAGGTAAGATGAGTTTTACATTCTGGGCGGCATGAAGGAAGGCGAGGGCGGAGGACTGTTCTGGGAGAAGAGGTCGGGCTGGGGTTGGGACTGGCACTCGGAGGAGAGGGGGGCCTGGATCTCAGAGGAGAGGGAGGGGGCCTGGAACTCGGAGGAGGGGGGGCTGAAAAGGGGCAGGTGGTGTTTGGAGAGAGTTACTGGACATGGAGGGGAGGGAAGGGAGGAGAAATCATTGGACATGGAAGAGAGGGCAGGGGAGAGATGAGACTTGTTGGACATGGATGGAGGGAGGGAGGGCAGGGGAGAGAGGAGAATTCGCTAGACATGGATGAGAGGTGAGGGTAGTGGGGAGAGAGGAGAATTGCTGGATATGAATGGAGGAGAGGGCGGGGGAGAGAGGAGAATTGCTGGATATGAACGGAGGGGGAGAGAGGAGGAGAGGGGTGAGAAAGGGGGGAGGGGAGGGGGGAATGCACCATCTGTAAAAAAAAAAAAAAAAAAAATTTCAGCACCCCCAATCATTTTGAAAAGTTGGCTCCTATGGTTGCGCTGAGTGGATGGATCATACAGGTCTTTATCTGCCGTCATCTACTATGTTACTATGAAGTTCAGGATGGAGACGGCTTTTTTTGTACATCAAGGGAGAGACAGTAATCATCACCTTTAGAGTAAAGGTACAGGGATTGTTCCCCGAGTAGTAGGGAAACCTAAGGACCAGTTACTTAGAGAAATCAATTCCAATAAATCCGGTAAAGCACAAGTATTTAAGGTGACTGCTACATTGTAACCGAAAAATTGGATTCATCTCTCAGAAAATGAACATCCTGTTGAATTGTCACTATGGAAACATTTACTTGCAGTAATTTTTTCTTCTTTTTCAGAACAGCAATTAACACCAGAGTAATTGTTTCAGGACTGTTCCTAAGGGTCTTAGATGAGAATTCTCACCATTTTAAACCCATCATAATTCATTAAAAAATAATAACAACCAGGAGCTGCAGTGGGTTGCATTGGCTCCCAGGAACTCCACAGTGACCGTCTGATCCATGCATTGACTCAATTTGTCCCAGAAAACCCAGGGTCATATATGAGGCAGGTATTTGCTTTTCTTCATATTCAGTTCACTACCCAGGGTGTTTTATTGCATGCCTTCCTGGCACTGCTTGAGGCTGCTGCATGCATGCAGGTTTGAGTAGCACAGCTTTAAACAAGCTATAGTGATGCCTATGCATTGGCATCTGGCAAGGAATCTCCTTCCCAGAAGCACCTGCATTCTGTGGAAATACCCCTCCCCGCTTCAGTACCCACAAACCAGATGGAACAATCATCCTACTCCTTCCACAATAAGGACCCCTGTGGCTACAAAGAGAGTTATGTCGTTGTTATACACATAATTAGAGAACTCAAAGGCAAATGAAGTATGTTAAAGTGGCCTGGTGTTGCACAAGGCAAACAAAACAAGAAATCCAATTTGAGGAACAAGCTAAATGCTACATTTCTTTTAAAAAGAAACCCTGGAGAGACAGGAAAGAGGAATTCCAGACACGTTCTACCTAATCCAGCTAGCATTAAACTTCTGTTGAGCAGCTTCACCTTTTTTTTTTATTTTGCATAACCCTATGAAAAGTGTATGAACTTTTGAAAAATAAGCCATGAATTCATTGATTGCATTGATAAAGACTCACAAGCAGATTGTTTCTTGACTTTTATTCCATGTCAGTTCTTCAAGCCACCTAGATTACTGCAACGCCATCTATGCAGGATGTAAAGAACAAATCATTAAGAAACTTCAGACTGCGCAAAACACAGCAGCCAGACTTGTATTTGGTAAAACGAAATATGAGAGCACCAAACCCCTAAGAGAAAAACTACACTGGCTCCCACTAAAAGAATGAATTACATTCAAAATTTGTACCCTGGTCCATAAAATCATCTACGGTGAGGCCCCAGCCTATATGTTGGACCTGAACGACTTACCAGCCAGGAACGCAAAAAGGTCAGCCCCCACATTTTTGAATCTCCACTACCCCAGTTGCAAAGGTCTTAAATACAAATCATCATATGCAACCAGCTTCTCATACATAAGCACGCAAACTTGGAACGCATTACCAAATGTCATAAAAACAATGCGCGACCTAACAATCTTCCGAAAACTACTGAAAACCAACTTGTTCGAAAAAGCCTACCACAAAGACCCATCCTAAACACTAAGAAACAAAACTCTACAAAAATATGACAAAACCGAACTTTCTTACACGTGACTGCCTCAATCACCAATGAAAGTTTACGAACTATCATGCTACCTCTTATGCCGAAATGTACTCTCTATATCTGATTGTTTAATTTACTCCATAAATTACTGTCTTACTCTATAAGTTACTTTAGCAAATATGAACTTTGTATTTCTCATTCCGGAAATGGCGATAGCCACTACGGCATAATGTAAGCCACCCTGAGCCTACAAATAGGTGGGAAAATGTGGGATACAAATGCAACAAACAAATAAATAAATAAAAATATATCCAGAGGATAGCAAGGGCAGACTTGCTTTGAGGAGAATACCTGCAGTTAGAGTACAGTGTATCAATGAGTTTTCTGTTCAGTTGGGATCCATTTTCTGAAGTGCCACATCAAGGCTATTGATAAGAAAAAGAATGTACTAGAAACTGATTTGTCAGGAGCTTCTGTCACAGGAACACTGGGAGATTAAGGAATAAGCTTTTGAAAATCCTTATGCAGGAGAATGTTATCTGCTTTTTATATTGCAAATGAAACACTGATTCCAGTCAGTGCCCAAAAAACCGGTAGACTCAAACTGGGGCTGTAGAGCAGGTTGTAAATATATGTAGAAAGAACAGAGTCAGACCAGCTGCAACCACAACTACTGGAATGATTTGACCTCATTTCAGCTATTGACTACCCAGAACAGCACTTGCTACAGAAAGGATATAGTCCGCCTTTCTTCTGAATGCATTCACTTGGAATCCACTACACCAGGGGTGGGCCACCTCTCACATACCAAGAGCCATCAGAAGGCACAGGGAAAGAGAGCCTTACCTCCCCCTCCCCCAACCCTTCAGGGCTAGGCGGGCCAACCTTATCAGCTTCCTCCTTATTCCCACTCTATCCACCAGCATTCTTTCTATCTTAATCCCTCAACCCTGTTGCGACCCTGGCCCTCTTCCTCAATCTGGTTGGAGTTGATGTGGCTATCTTGATAAAATACAGGAAGCAGGCTAGTATGATCTCATTCCACCAAGAATGAAGAGAGCTGGTTGCCATAGCTGAGCAAACCATCTGCAGACTGGAACATTCTTTGGTAACCAAGGGACTGATGCTCAAAGCCTAATGCCAGCGTTAAAAGTGGTTAGCGCCAGACTAGTGCACACGCTAATCCACATAGGATGATCAGAGGGCTGTAGCACGGGTATGAACGTGCACACCAAAGATGTCAGTTAATATTCCTTCTCAATATGCAAACTGAAGTGCTGCAATGTGCAGAAGCAAAGGCTGACCTTAATGCTGAAAACTTAATGTCAATTTGGCAAATTAAACTGTGGGTTCCGTCCTCTTCTGCAAGGTGAAGGAAGCCCGTGCAACTTTTAAGTGCTATAGTGAAAAGCACACGATGGCACCTGGGGTCCTGCAATGAAATATAAGCCTATCAAAAATGTAAGTGTAAACAATTTTTGAAAGGCTCATATTTACAGGTGCAGAACAGCACTGATGTGTGCTTGCACTTCCAGTTTTAGGCCTGGATGTACGCACAAGAGCCACGCTTACCGCAAATCCTTTGTGCCGCACATGCTTAGTTTCACTAAAACTGAGCATGCAAGCAAAGTGAGGGGAAGCAGGGCAGCCAATGTGCAGAGAACAGTGCTGGAGAAAGGCTTCAGCTGGCGGGGGTTGGGGATCCCCCGCCAGACAAACCAGGGGCCTCGGATCCAATTTTTTTTTTTTGGGGGGGGGGGGAGAGGGGCAGGCTCCCCTGTAGCTACACCACTGATGTTATCACCATTAGTCCAATGTGAATAATATGGACACTAAAGGGTAAAATATTCAGCTGGCAGCGGTTAGTGTTTTGCCGACTGCCACTGGCATTACACCCGCATACTCAATGCCAGGCCATGTCTGGGCTTCAGAACTGAATATCTGGTTTATATGGAGCCGGCTAATGCACAGCTGGTTAAGTTGATATTCAGAAATGAAGCGGCTACAGGTTACCACATAAAGATAAGACTGTGTTTTATGCGGTTACCCTTACCGCTTAAGTGTTGAATATCGTCACTTAATTGGCCAACTGCTGACTCCGCCCTCCACTCCCAAAATAGCCGATTTTCACTTCGGCACTAAACGCTAATTTTCAGTGGCGATAACTGGTTGGTTGAGTGCCGCTGAAAATTAGCGGATAGCTCCAAACAAGCGATTTAACCAGTCAGTGGTTTAATCGTTTTGAAGGTCGACCAACAAGTTTTCTGTGCATATCAAAATCAAAAATATAATTCAAGCTAACAATTATCAGGGTTTCTCCATCAATGTAAAAATCTTTGTACCTAATGTAGAATGCATTCTTTAATGCAACTCTACATTAAGGGCTCCTTTTAACTAAGGTGCATCAGTAAATTCCAGGTTCGAAAACGTTGCTGTGGCTATGCAATCGCATATTAATCTTAATGAAGCAATTTTGTTATTTATTTATTTATTATTACATTTGTACCCCACGCTTTCCCACTCACAGTAGGTTCAATGCAGCTTACATAGTAATAGGGATTACAAAGTATTGATAGAGAAAATATAAGTATAGCAGAATAATAAAAGGGATAGCTAGGTAGAGATGGGCAGGGGTGAAGGGAGTAGGAGAGGTATGAGCAAGGGTAGGTGAGCATTGGAGAAGGGGTAGAGGAGGCGGGAGGGGGAGGGGACACGGAATAAGCAAATGGAGATTTTGTGGGAGATGTAGTCTAGGTCATTGTCGTCGTTTCCTGGATATGTGTTGGGTAGATGGGTACATAGGATTAGTCTGGGTCATTTGGGTCATATTGCTTATGCATATATGTCTGTATATAGGTAAACATGTGTGCATATTCAATACTTCGGTTTACTTCTACAATTCAAGGGAATGACCAAGTAAGTTTTCTTTAGCAAAAAATTATCTTTTATGTTTCCAACCAGGGCTCTGGAGTCAGTACACCAAACCTTCGACTCCAGCTCTGACTCCTACTGATATTAGGTTTTATATTCTTTGTTCTGGATGGATATTTATTTGGATTTATTTACCGCTGGTGTACAGCAAGTACAATTCAAACATAAGCTATAGATAATTACAGCAGTAAAAATATTCAAACAATACAAAGTATAGCATAGTATACTATATTACAACTAGTAAAAAAGACCCGTTTCTGAGACAAATGAAATGGGCGCTAGCAAGGTTTTCTTCGGCTCCCCTGCAGCCACCCATGTCCAGCGACCCTCCTCTGGACATGGTTCAGCTGAGAGGCATGGTTTTTTTTCCCCCCGGGTTCTGAAGTTGACATCATAATGGCTACGGTGATGTCAGCCTGATCTACGGAGCCTAGCAGACCAACTCGGAATGAGCCACGGTCCCAGGCAAGTCAGAACGTTGGAGGTGAGAATTATTATATAGGATGTCAATGTACATTGTATGTCCTGGCTTCTAAAGTCCTAGTAAAAAGTATAAAATGATAAATTTACCATATATTATAATGTTGTACATTTTTACTTTGAAGCTGGAGTCAGAGTCGGTACATTTTTACTGACTCCATCTCCACCCAAAATTGCCTCCAACTCCGACTCCACAGCCGTGTTTCTAACCTACAGTCTTAGGAAAACATTTTTCATGGCAATTTGATAACCAGTCAAATAAGGTGCTTGTTGTCTCCCCTCTCAGATGATGGTGCTACCTCCAAAGTGGTATATGTGTCATTTGGAAGCCATCAGTCAGAAATCTAAAGCAGACCAAGTCAGAAAGGTTTAATGCTTACACAGTACATTTCCTGACACCTGAATTATATGCATGGGGCCCTGTTTACTAAGCCATGTTGTAGATGCATTAGTATTTTTCATGCGTGTTAACTGTATACGCACCTAGAATATCTCTATAGGCGCCTACAAAGTTAGCGTCTGCACTAATTGTAGGCGCGTTAAAAACATTTAACGCACCTTAGTAAACGGGGCCCTTGGTTTGCTAATAAGAACTAACACATGAAATGTTTTGCAGTATGACGTAAATTATTATAATAATTTTTCTTGAAGCCGTATGATATGCCGGCGCCGTTTGAAACAGGTGCAAGGCAAAACATAGTCTATATCAGATTTAAACCCCCGACTGAGCATGGCTATTTTAAAATTTCATTATAAAAAGACAAAAATATTGATAAAAATACTAAAGAAAAAAGTCAAAAAGAATAATAGAAATCAAAGTGTTAAAATATTTACACTAAAGACCGATGAGGTGGCGAGTGCATAATTCTTGCTGGCTAAAAGGTAAGCTCCAGTGAGTGGCACCCACTGAGGTCCTTGGTATAACAGCTGTATGGTGGAGGTTGTTTATATTGATGGGAGAGTGAAGAGCTCTGGAAAACTTGATGTGATTTAGTATTAGTAAATTATAAGGCATTTATATAACCACTAGTTTCAAACACTGCTAACCACCCTCTGCATAGGTCATTAAGAAAAAGGAAGCCCAAACATAAAAAATGCTAATTGACCAATTATATAGACCTGAGAAATGTAGAGCTTTTCCCTGATGGACAAGAAAAGAATGACCTCAGAGAACCAAACCCCATGCCCTCGTGTAATCTTCTGGGTAAGCCAGATGCACATCGGAGCACAGCACAAGTGGTACACAGTGAACAAAGCTTCCTTTTCAAGAATTTGTATCCAAATGGTCCAAAGAATGCCACATTTATCCTAGTTTCTGTCTTATCTCTTCTGCTGCTTCTTCCCCTGCATTCTTCCTTATCTTCCAAACAAATGCCCCCCTCCCCACCCCAGAGAGCTCTGAATGAGCAAAGCCCATTTATCAGCTTGAAATGTGTTTCCCTGGCTGTTTTCTCCAGTCTTGAGACACCAGCCCTACTTTGACAATATTTAGTTGCGTCGTCCCGCTTACGGCCGTGTAAATCAACCTCTATGCCACATTTATCTTTCACTGCCATAAATCCAGTTTCATTTGACAAAGATGAAAGTTTCCTATGAGAGGCATGTAGAAAATCTAAGTAAAAAGCAGGCAGGTAACAGCAGACCACAAGCTTCCTAGCAAACATGTACCAGCTAAGATCTCTATATGAAGTGCTTTTTATACTACTGTGCTAAATCGTTTGGTTCTGTTCTTAGGTCACTTTTTCCCCCTTCAATAAATTTGCAGATGACACAAAACTACTCAAGGTTGTTAAAAACACATGTGGACTGTGAAATACTGTAGAAAGACCTTAGGAAACTGGGGGACTGGGCATCCAAACGGCAGATGCAATTTAATTTGGACAAATGGCAAGGTTCTGGTGTGGATTAGGAACTGGTTATTGGACAGAAAACAGAGGGTAGAATTAAATGGCCATTTCTCTCAGTGGAGGAGAGTGAACAGTGGAGTGCCACAGGGATCTGTACTGGGACCAGTACTATTTAACATATTTATAAATGATATGGAAATCGGAATGACGAGTGAGGTGATCAAATTTGCAGATGATACAAAACTATTCAAGATTGTTAAAACACGTGTGGACTGTGAAATATTGCAGGAAGACCGGGCATCCAAATGGCAGATGAAATTTAATGTGGACAAATGCAAGGTGATGCACATTGGAAAGAATAATCCGAATCATAGTTACCCGATGCTAGGGTCCACCTTGGGGGTCAGCACCCAAGAAAAACATCTAGGTGTCGTTGTAGATATTACACTGAAATCTTCAGCTCAGTGTGTGGTGGCGGCGGCCAAAAAAGCAAACAGGATGCTAGGAATTATTAGGAAAGGGATGGTGAATAAGACCGAAAATACTATAATGCCTTTGTATCACTGCATGGTGCCACCGCACCTTGAGTATTGCATTCAGTTCTGGTCAAAAAAGATATAGCGGAATTAGAAAAGGTTCAAAGAAGAGCGACCAAAATTATAAAGGTGATGGAACTCCTCTCATATGAGGAAAGGCTAAAGAGGTTTTGCAGAAAACATCCAAAAATCCAATAGCGAACATGGCCATTTTCAAACCAGAAAAACATCCAACTTTTTGTTTCAAAAATGGCCATTTGCTAGATGTTTTTGTGTTCAGTACATCTATCTTTTTGTACCATTTTCGAAAGAAACCCCCCAAACCACACAAACTTACAAGTGAAAACGCACAAAAACAAGCCATTGGGAAATATGGGGGGGGGGGGCAGCATTCTTAGTAGACTGGCCAAGCAGACAGTGGGGCACTGTGGTGAACTTCATATAAAAGGTCCCAGATACATAGCTCACTGTTACCCCCTTATATTGTATGGTGAGCCCTTCAAAACCCACCAAAAACCTATTGTACCCAACTGTATACCACTACGATAGTCCTTATGGTTGCAAATGTCACCTATATGAGGGTACAGTAGGTTTTTGGTGAGTTTTGGAGGGCTCACACTTTCCAACACAAGTGAAACGGTTACAGTGGATTATGGGCCTGGGTTCCCTTCCCTACATTGCACTGCACTGACCACAAGGTTATTCCAGGGACTTGCTTGCTGCTCTAATAGAACTGGCTATAACATCTGACGCTGCCATAGAGGCTGGTATGTACTCTTTCTTTCACATTTTTGGGTCAGTGACCACTAGGGGAGTAAGGGAGGTCAAGCCTTAATCCCTCCAGTGGTCATTTGGTCATTTAGGGCACCTTTTTGTGACTTAGTCATAATTGAAACAGATCTAGAACAAAACGTCTCACTTTTAGCCCTGGACGTTTCTGTTTTCTTCCATTACGGCAGAAAAGTGTCCAGATTTTGGGAACGCTTTGTGATTTGGATGTGCTGCATACGAACTGCATAGAAAACTGTCTTAAAAGTTGGTTTCGAAAATAGCGATTTGGATGTTTTTGGCAAAAAAAAAAAAAAAAAAAAGGTCCATCTGCTGCTTTTTGGATGTTTTTCTGTTTTGAAAATGAGCCCCTTGGTCTCTGAAACCTGTGGCTAGAAGGACTTGTGCTGTTGCACATCATCCCCCAGAGTCTATATATGGTGCTGAAATTTGGGTGTCGATCGAAGATGCGCAAAGTCAATTAGTTGCAATAAATTGATGTTAATTAATTCTTGCCATTAACTGGCATTATTTGTGCATGCTTCATCCTGGGTGCTATTCTATAACCCTATACGTCTAACTCCCTTAGCATGCAAATCAAAAGGGGGTGTGACCAGGGGTGGGGGCATTGGGAAATGGGACTTGATATACTGCCTTTCTGAGGTTTTTGCAACTACATTCAAAGCAGTTTACATATATTCAGGTACTTATTTTTCTCTACCAGGGGCAATGGAGGGTTAAGTGACTTGCCCAGAGTCACAAGGAGCTGCAGTGGGAATCAAACTCAGTTTCCCAGAATCAAAGTCCACTGCAGTAACCATTAGGCTACTCCTCCACTAGCAACATTCCATGTAGAAGCCCGCCCTTGCAGATCAGCAACGCGGCAGCGCAGGCTTCTGTTTCTGTGAGTCTGATGTCCTGCACGTACGTGGACGTCAGACTCACAGAAATAGAAGCCTGCGCGGCTGCGTTGCTGATCTGCAAGGGCAGGCTTCTACATGGAATGTTGCTAGTGGAATAGCAACATTCCATGTAGAATCTCCAATAGTAGCAACAGAATTATTATTATTATTAACATTTGTATAGCGCTACCAGACGCATGCAGCGCTGAACACCTGAAACTCAACATTCCATTTAGAATCTCAAATAGGGAAAGGGAAATGGGACTTGATATACCGCCTTTCTGAGGTTTTTGCAACTACATTCAAAGCGGTTTACATATATTCAGGTACTTATATGTACCTGGGACAATGGAGGGTTAAGTGACTTGCCCAGAGTCACAAGGAGCTGCAGTGGGAATCGAACTCAGTTCCCCAGGATCAAAGTCCACTGCACTAACCACTAGGCTACAAAGGCACACTAGTGTTTTTAGCGAACACTAATAACTAGAGACACCCATAGGAATATATGGGCATCTCCAGCATTTAGCGCACGCTACAAATGCTAGCGCGCCTTTGTAAAAGGACCCCTGAGTTATAGAATAGTGCCATGCCCGCACCCAAATGTCGAGCACTGGCATTTACACCAAGTTTCAGCACGAGAATGGGCTCTATCCGCTATTCCATAAAGAACGCCCTTTCGAGAATAGCACCCCAAACGCCCACATTTGGGCACCAACGACTGGATCCGGCCCCAGGTCTACTTTTATCCACAGCAGAGAAATGGTGGATTTAGATTAGAGGAAAAGCACATATACAGATTTAATTTTAGAATCACTGCATGCACTTTTCAGAAGCTTAGCCGAGATTGGGTGGCAGAGCCGGTGGGGGGAGGCGGGGCTAGTGGTTGCAAGGTGGGCTAGTGCTGGGCAAGACTTCTACGGCCTGTGCCTTGAAAATGGCAGATACAAATCAAGGTAAGGTATACACAAAAAGTAGCACATATGAGTTTATCTTGTTGGGCAGACTGGATGGACCGTGCAGGTCTTTTTCTGCCGTCATCTACTATGTTACTATGTTTTTCAGAGGGTATCCTGCACTCGATATACAGCAGGTCCAAAGTGCAAAAATCCTTTTTTGTACCCGTGGAGTGCATGCCACAACAATTTCAGTGCAATACTCTGGAGAGTTTACCTTTGAAAATAAACTTTGCATGGGACGCTGAAGTGTTTCCCCTGTGCATTAAAGCATAAATACTATACACAGGCACATTAACCGCTCTATGTATGCATTTGTAATTTGAAACTGTTTCAGTGCAATACTCTGGAGAGTTTACCTTTGAAAATAAACTTTGCATGGAACGCTGAAAAGTTTCCCCTGTGCATTAAAGCATAAATACTATACACAGTCACATTAACCGCTCTATGTATGCATTTGTAACTTGAAACTGTAAAACAGTGTTTCCCAAATCCGGTCCTGGACTACCCCTCTTGCCAGTCAGGTTTTCAGGATATCCAGAATGAATATGAGGAACTTGATTTGCACACACTGCCTCCATTATATGCAAATCTCTTTCATGCATATTCAATGTGGATATCCTGGAAACCTGACTGGCAAGGGGGTACTCCAGAACTGCATTTGGGAAACACTGCTGTAAACAGTAGCTGCTGATCAAGGGATCTGCTCCAGTCGCTTTTCATAGAAAACAAGATTTTTTTTTTTTTGTTACTGAATACAACTAGAGGTAATTCTGCTCCGAGCTTCGCCCTTCACCAGATCTCCACAACAAAATGACAGCTCAAATGTTAATTAAGAGGGCAATTCTGAAAGCCATTTTTACTGGTAAATTTTTTTTTTTTTTTTTTTGCATTTGTACCCCATGCTTTCCCACTCATGGCAGGCTCAATGTGGCTTACATGGGGCAATGGAGGGTTAAGTGACTTGCCCAGAGTCACAAGAGCTGCCTGTGCCTGAAGTGGGAATCGAACTCAGTTCCCCAGGACCAAAGTCCAGCACCCTAACCACTAGGCCACTCCTCCACTCCACTTTAGCCCTAGAAATGGGCTTTTATTAAAAGTGTCTGCTCTATGGGGCCTTTTTAATAAAGGCTTGCTGTATGGCAACCCAGAATTACTGCCTGCCCAACGTGGGTGCTGCTGGCGGTTCCACCCCCAGTGCGCGTGCCATTTCCGGCGCTACAGAAACAAAAGGTCTGATTTTCTAGTGCAGGGGTTACCCGGCAGTAATCAGGCAGTGCCGTGCGCTGCCCCGGTTACCTCTGGGATAGCGTGGGAGCCCTTACCGCCACCTCAATAATTGTTCCCTCCTCCCAAAATGGCTGCATGGCAAGTACGAACTTACCACATGGCCATTTCTTTTACTGGTCTTTTCACCCGCTGAGGTAAAAAGAGCCCTGGCAGGTGGCAAAAACAGGGCCCCTTTTACCACAGCTTAGTAAAAGGCTCCTTTATCAGGGTAAACCTTAGCTCATGAATATTAGCTTACAAATATTAGTCCAATAAAACTGTGCCAACCACAATTCATAATTTACAATTATATTTTGGCATTCATAAAAAAACTCCAGGCAGAAAATACATAAACAATAATAAAATATATAACGCAAACAAAAACACACACTACTATACAAAACAGAATAATTAAACAAAAATAAAACTACCTCATCTTACAGTAATCATTAAATGCTTCTTCATTTTTTGGAAATCAAAGTGGACTAACAGTATTTTTTTAAGAAAAATTATACTGGCAAAGTTCTTGATTTTCTGACAGTCAAGATGCCTACCTCTGCTGACAACTCAGTTCTGAGTATGTAGAATATCCACTTACAAGGCATGCGAGTCTCATTTTGCATTGCATTCAATAAAAATGGCCTACTTGTGGTGAGATTTAAATCTGCCAAAAGCAAGTCAAAATTCCTGCGGTAAGGATGAAACCACTAAGGTGCATTTCCTATTACAAAAAAAAACAACAACACAACAATTCATTGTTGAACAAACTGGAAACCAAGATTGGAGCCACCAGGGCTGCATTTTCTCTTCCTTTTCTTCTCCCCATGACCTGAGCGTTTTTAGGTGGTGAAGAAGTTCAAAATCCCTGTTCCTTGTTTGTGCAACAGACACATGTCCCCCCCCCCCCCCCCCCCAAAAAAAAAAAAAAAAAAAAAGGATTATTTTATTAGCATCCTTTAAGGACTTCACCCTTTTCAGTTTTTTGCAGAAAATCTGACATTTGCTCTAAGGAAACTTTCTTTCAACCATATGACAAATACTTTCCAAAACCTAAAAGTATACTGTAAAAGCCTGGCTTCCAAGGAAATCCCTTTCAAACGATGACCAAAAAGGTGAATATTTCTTAATTTACACCACTGCCTTCTTCATCTGAGTTCCCAACAACAAGCAGCAGATTTTTCCTTGGAGACACTTCCAAGAAATTATCTCCTTGATGGGGCTTCTTGGCTGAATGTACAACTCCGACTGCATACTCTTCTGCTTCATTCTGTAAAGTGCCAGAGTTGTGGGCTGTTCCTCCTTCAAGAGTGTCTGACAGAACAACTGCCGTGTACAGCCTGGCTCCTAGTTTCTCAATCACTTCTCCAGGAATAGATGCAGACTGCGAAGTGTCTGTGGTTTTGTTGCACTTGCTGCTGTCAGTGTTTGCGGTTAGGCTTCTCTCCTGGAGAGCGTCTTCAGAATCATTGATTTGTACATCTCCCTCCTCGGACGACTCTTCTTCACTGAATTCAGATGACTCTGTCTCAGATGTTGAAGTGCTGGTCGACCCTTCAGAGTCACTTGTCTCAAGTTCAGCAGTATCCAGGCGACCGCGGCCTTCTGAGCCGGCTGCCTGTGCCTCATCTTCCTCCTCTTTCACTAGACGTGCTGCCGCTTCTAGCTCTTCAAGTTCAAAATTCATGTCTGCTTTAGAAAGTCTGGAAGTCTGTAAAATCTTACCAAGTGCTGCCAACTTTTTAGACCTAGAAAATAAATAATAAATGTTCAAGGAGATGCAATGAAATAAATAACTACTGATATTGACTCGTTTCTGATAATAGTTTTTGCCTGTTCTGAAAATCTGCATCACCTGCTATTAGTGTTAGCCCCTCCCACTCAGAAGACCACACCCACATCACACTGTGCTGTTTGAGCTTACTGGGAAATTAGGGATCCTTTTACTAAAGGCGTCTTTTACAAAGGTGCGCAATTTTAGCGCACTCTAAACACTAGAAACGCCCATAGGAATCAGGGGTGTAGCCAGACCTCGGCGGGAAAGGGTACCAGAGCCCAAGGTGGGGAGGGGGCACATTTTAGCCCACCTCCCCCCCCGCCGCCAACCCTCCCCTGCTATTTTCAACCCACCCGCCACTTTCGACCCCCCCGCCGCCGCCGCAAGGTATCTTTGCTGGCGGGGGTCCCCAACCTCTGCCAGCTTTAGTCTTCAGCGAAGGTCTCCGGCGTGATCGCTCATTCGCTGATCTGTGCTGTGAATCCTGACATCCTGCACAAACGTGGAGAGGGTCAGGACTAAATCTGTGGGGGCCCATGCCCCTTTGGCCCCACCTAACTACACCCCTGATAGGAATATGTCCTATTGGCCAATAAAATCTTGCTTTGAGCATCAAATATATTTAAAAAATTATTTTTAAATGAGTTTGCTTCAATATTACGTTTTTTGCAGTCAAAGTACTCTAGCCCTTTTCTGTCCTTCAGTGTGATCTCTCTGGTTTAAGAAATATTATACTGACAGTTTTGCATGTCTAGCTGTTCGATATAGGAATACTATTACATTTTGTATTAGATCTGAAGTGTGTTATTATCTAAAGTTTAGAAAGCTATTGAAGACTCTTTTTATTTCATAAATTATTGGATTGAAACGTAAATTGTCTTAATATTTGGAATTCACTGGAAATGGATAGCATTTTTTTTTTATTGTGACCTGCACAGAGCCTTTGTTGGTTTGTAGCAGAACACAAGTATTGTGTTGTATAGTTAGTGTCTTTGTGGTGATCTACAATACCTTCAAGTATCTCAGATTTAATAAGCACATCAAAAAGAAACCGATACCTTAGTCTACACCAAGTAAAATGCAAAAAAAAAAAAAAAATTACATACATGAGGGAGAGAGAAGTAATGCGTAGAAATAACAGTCATACATCCTGTTTCTTGCTATAAAGCTCTGCGAACCATCAATCAACTTTTCACCACTTCCTGCAAGGGCCAGCTTACTATAAATTGTGTGGTAAATGCCTGGCTTTCATTTCCTCTGCCGAAGTCTTGCTAACCTGCAAGGCATGACATAGTGACATCCTAGGAAACAGCTGATAATGTAATGTGTGTTACTCCTGCATGGAAAAGGCTGAAGTGCTCCTTCTCACTGTTGAACTGTCTCAGAGATCTTTATATCTTAACCTCTGAGGGCAAGTGATTACCCAGGACAACACAGAATGGTGCGATTTATTTTCCAAAAGGAATGCGATGTTTTTGAAAGACAAGGGCAAATCGAATGACAGTCCTTGCATGAATTAACTGCAACCGTAAGACAATAACAATCCTTGGAGTTAAAGCACTTATCAGCTTTAGCCAAACACCCCCCACACACATCTTAAGCATTGTAATAAAAAAAAAAACACACACACACACGCGCGCACACACACCTGAATTCACAGAGCTGCATAATGGGGGTTATAGCTTTAACATGACCTGAAGAAGATGATTCTGTCTTCAAAAGCTTATATAAAAAAAAGTATTGTTAATCCAATAAAAAAGGTAGCACCCTATTTTTTTTTCTTTTGTTTTCTATTTATTATCTTTAAAACGGACCAATACAACTACACAACTTTAACCCTGTCTTTGTCTTCTGCCACCTCCCCACCAATGTCTTCCACCCAGCACAAGCCAGTTTAAAAAAAAAAGAGAGAGAGAGAGATCCAATGGATCTTTAGTTTGTCTCTGGGACTTAACTGAGGACAAACTTGCTACAATTACAATTTAAACAAATGGGTTAAAATTATAATCCTCTCTTCATCATCGGCAAAAATCTGGGCAAGTCACTTAACCCTCCATTGCCCCATGTAAGCCGCATTGAGCCTGCCATGAGTGGGAAAGCGCGGGGTACAAATGTAATAAAAAAAAATGCTTCCTTATTTATTTATTTGCTGCATTTGTATCCCACATTTTCCCAGCTATTTGCAGGCTCAATGTGGCTTACATTATGTCGCAAAGGCGGACATCATTAACAGAATAAAATATTGTTGCAAATAAGGTACAAAGAAAAACAGGTAAATTAGAAGTAATAAGTAAGTAATTCGGAATATGTGAGTGGGGGTAAGACAAGGTATAATGTTCAGTAATGATAATGTGGATTAAAGTGTCTTAATTTAGAGAGTTCAATATTGGCTAGTACTGATGTAGATTAGTCAAGACATTATGGAGGATTCTCTTTGTAAGTCTCTTTGAACAGGTAGGTTTTTAGTAATTTTTGGAAGGCTGCCAGATCATGCGTTGATTTTATGGCGTTAGGTAGTTTATTCCATAGTTGTGTACAGGTATAAGAGAAACTAGATGCATGTAAAGATTTGTACTTAAGACCTCTGCAGTTGGGGTAATGGAAGTTCAAAAAAGTGTGTGATGAACTACTTATATTTATTGATGTCTTTATCTGTTTTTATGTTTACAATTATAATTGCAATATTAATCAAAAGTTTAGTGGTGTAGTCTGTACTGTGGTAAGCTACAGCGGATTAACAAAAGTTCAGATCTTAACTATCGCTCCCAAATGAAGCAGTCACAATAGCAAAAGCACCAAAGTTTGTCAACGGCATTTACTGTTGATGAGACACTTGTGGGACTTGTGCTGAACTGATTTCTTCTCTCCTCGCCACAGGCTGACGATGGCCAGCGTTTCGCTCTGCTGCTTCAGGGTCCTGGTTAGCGGGGTTGCATCGGAAGCACTTCTGATTCAAATCATCAATAAGGATGGTTTTTCGCCGATGATGAGGAGAAGATTGTTCGATCTGTTCAACTCTGTAAATCGACATGGTTTTTAAGTTCTTTGAGGTTTTTTCCTTCCTTTTATAAACAGTTTCATATTGTGGATTTTTGTTGATTTGATTTGTTTGTCTAGGGATTCTGTATTTCCACACCCAAAACTTTTTTTGTTTTAGTTAAAATTATAATCCTGTCACAATCACAGCAGCCTTTCCGGCATGGTAAGTGAATTAAAAGCTGCGGTCTATAGCACAGGACAACACTCTGAGCTCAGAGCTTTCAGGATTTTGTTTTGCTTTGGCTTGGTACTCTCTCAGTTCCACTCACACAACGGACGAACACAAGGACAGTCTAGGAGAAAAGTCAGCGCAAAGATCTTCTTTTGTTGAAATGCCCAGCTACTCTGCCTTTGGAAATAAGCCATCTGTACTATGTAGCTGACCAAAGAGTAAGCTTTGTTGAAATATACAATTGCAATACTCAAGCCTGAATTGCAAGTTTAATTTCCTTTCCCCTAACACTGCTACCCAGATGATTGAGTCTCAAATATTAAAACGCTGAAGTTACTCACCTGTAGCAGGTGTTCTCTGAGAACAACAGCAGTAGAGCCTGACCACAACACAGTTTCGGCCAAAACTGAAACTGCCAACAAAACGGTTTCTCCTTTTCGGCCGAAACCGAAACTGTAGCCAAAACTAGCCACCCAATTTCGTTCATAACCAAAACTGAAACAATGTCCACAGCAACAGCAGTTACAGCACAATTCACCGCTTGAAGCTGGAAGTAAACAGGCTGCTTGAAGGGAAGTTATGCTATGCATATTATTTCAGTGCAGTCTCAGAGCCTCAAGCTATTTTGCTAGTAAATGTATTGAACCTGAATCTCTTTGGATCTGGGTTCTGTTTGGTATTTTTCTGATACACTGATTGCACTCTTGGGCCCTTTAATGAACGTTAGCATAGCAGTAGTAGTTTGAGCACACTTTTTTTTTTGCTGCCGGAGGTGAGCTTCTTTTCCTACCGGAGTTGAGCTACTGCTGCTCCTTTTGTTGCCAGAAGTGAGAGTCTCTTCTGAGGTCATGGTTTCGGCAACCACCGTAAACAAGAGACCAGTTTTGGCCATAACCAATAGCCTACAAAAAGTTTGTTTGCAGAAACAGAAACTTGCTGAAAACAGCTTTTCGTGTTGGTTTTGGCATCAGAAACGAAACTGAAACCAAATGTCGGTCAGGCTCTATACAGCAGTAAGCATATTCTGATGGGTGATGTCATCTGACAAAGCCCAGCGTGGGAATCGCTCTCCGGTGACCATTACAGAAGCCTTTGAGTGGATCACTGTGCAGACAAGTGCCTTGCTGCCCATCACCACATGGGACCAGATGTCAGCCTAATAGTAGAGCAGATACAATGCAACTCCAAGGGGAGGAGGGTGGGGCAGTCAGAATAAGCATCCTGTGTGTTCTCAGAGGACGTCACATCCTTCGCAGACATCATGGTAGTATTGATGAACTGGTCTCGGCTCGACAGAGGTTGTTGCACCTCATCTGGTTCCTGCGAGAGTGAGCGGCCCTTACATTGAGGAGCTTTAAGGGTATCAATGCTCAGTGTCTTGATTCGAGAGGGACTGATGCCGATGCTTCTTGTCCTCTGCCCTGTGCTTGGTATCAGAATCCCACAGTATTGATGAGGATGATGGCAAATACTTCCTCCCCCTCGGGAGGGGACTGGAGGATGCTCAATCCTAGCAGCTGCTATCAACACTCAATGTTGAGGAAGATGAAGGCCCTCTTGACGCCTATGCATCTCCAGTGTCTAATACAACTCCCAGAGTTATAGGGACTGATGCTGAAATCGATGGACTGGCACCAAAATCCATTCGTGCTGCTTTTCATCACCTCAAATGCCACTTCTTTACATCTGTAAACAGAGTTTACAAGAAAAAGGATTGTGATCGGGCCCCACACTCAACAGCTACCAATGATGGGAATTCAAAAAGGACATGGTCCTACTGCACAAGGTGCTATTTTTAAAACCACTGGGAGTTTTCTGGGATAGGGTAGGAAAAATAGCCAAAACAGAATCAAAGTCCCCGACTGGGTGCCCGAAGCCTTAAGGGGACTAAGAAAATAAGAAAGGAAACTCAGAAATACTGAAAAACCCTACTAGTGGCTTAAAAAAGGAGAGAATACTAGCCCTGCCTGAGCAATCACACACACAAAAAACAACACAGAAAGACTGCAATGCGAAAAAACTCTGAAGACACGAGCTGTGTGGTAAGAGGCAAGAAACAAGTTCATACTGCTCTTGGAAAAGACATAACTGATCTAGCCCGCACGGCGTTGATGGGCGGGAAGGCAGGCGCATGCGGTGAGCTGCTCTCAAAGGCTTCTGAAATAGTTGCTGGGGAGCGATTCCCACGTTGGGCTCTGCTGAATGATGTCACCCATCAGTTACATCTGCATCCTGCTTCTTCCCGGAGAAAGAAAAGTCAAAGTAAATTCTTGAAAACAATACAAGAAGATCCGCGGCAGTACACTGGCACCTTTGAAATGAACGAGAGCTGCCAAAGACCATCGTGAATGCCAGGAAAGTCAACTATCTATTCTAAACATTGGCTGAAAGACCGTTTAAAGTCCTACTACTACTACTTATCATTTCTATAGCGCTACTAGACGTACGCAGCACTGTACACTTGAGTATAAAGAGACAGTCCCTTCTCGACAGAGCTTACAATCTAATTAGGACAATCAGGACAAATCAGAGATAAGGGAATATTAAAGAGAGGATGATAAAATAAGGGTTCTGAACAAGTGAATAAGGGTTAGGAGTTAAAAGCAGCATCAAAAAGGTGGGCTTTTAGCTTAGATTTGAAGAAGGCCAAAGATGGAGCTTGACGTACTGGCTCAGGAAGTCTATTCCAGGCATATGGTGCAGCAAGCTAAAAGGAACTGAGTCTGGAGTTAGCGGTGGAGGAGAAGGGTGCAGATAAGAGAGATTTACCCAGTGAACGGAGTTCCAGGGAGGAGTGTAGGGAGAGATGAGAGTTGAGAGGTACTGAGGAGTTTGAACTGTATGCGGAAATGGATAGGGAGCCAGTGAAGTGACTTGAGGGCTAATATGAGCATAGCGACATTGGTGGAATATTAGTCGTGCAGCAGAATTTTGAACAGATTGAGGAGGAGAGAGATGGCTAAGTGGGAGACCTGTGAAAAGCAAGTTACAATAGTCTAAGCGAGAGGTGATAAGAGTGTGGATGAGGATTCTGATAGTGTGCTCAGAAAGGAAAGGGCGAATTTTGGTGATATTATAGAGAAAGAAACAACAGGTTTTAGCAGTCTGCTGAATATGTGCAGAGAAGGAGAGGGAGAAGTCGAAGATGACCCCAAGGTTACGAGCTGATGAGACAGGAAGGATGAGAGTGTTATCCACAGAAATAGAGAATGGGGGAAGCGGAGAGGTTGGTTTAGGTGGAAAGATAAGAAGCTCAGTCTTGGTCATGTTTAGTTTCAGATGGCGGTGAGACATCCAGGCAGCAATGTCAGACAGGCAGGCTGATACTTTGGCCTGGATTCCTGCTGAGATTTCTGGTGTGGAGAGGTAGATCTGGGAGTCGTCAGCGTAAAGATGATACTGAAAACCATGGGTTGAGATCAGAGTACCAAGGGAAGAAGTATAGATGGAGAAAAGAAGAGGTCCCAGGACAGATCCCTGAGGTACACCAACTGACAGTGGGATAGAGCCCTGAAATCAAAGTGAGGACAGCGTATCAAGGAGTAGGCTGTGATCAACAGTGTCAAAATCAGCAGATAGATCAAGAGGGATGAGAATAGAATAGAGCCTTTTGGATCTGGCCAGGAATAGGTCATTGAAGTGGATCAAGAATAGCTTGAGATGAAAGAAAGTCAAGGCAACGACAGTGAACGGCACGTTCAAGTATCTTGGATAGGAAAGGGAGGCGGGAGATGGGGCGATAGTTGGAAGGACAGGTAGGGTCCAATTAAGGTTTTTTTAAGGAGTGGTGTGACTACGGCATGTTTGAAGGCATCAGGAACAGTTGCAGTGGAAAGTGAAAGATTGAGGATATGACAGATAAAAGGGATGACAGTAGGAGAGATAGTGTTAAGTAGATGGGTGGGGAATAGGATCAGAGGAACAGGTAGTTAGTTTTGAGGAAGAAAGAAGATGTGTAGTTTCCTCTTTAGTGATTTCAGAAAAGGAGGCAGGGGTTGGAGGGTTGAGAGAATGGACTAAGGGAAGGAGAGGTGGAGGTGACCTGGTTGAGAATTCAAGTTTAATCTTGTGAACCTTATCATGAAAGTACTCAGAGACTGGGGAGAAAGCGAAGGGGGAGTTGGAGGTGAAGGCACTTTGAGGAGAGAGTTCAGTGTGGCAAAGAGACATCGAGGGTTTGAGCAAAGAGAATTTGTCAACTGGATGTAATAGTCCTATTTGACAAGTCCTGCGCGATTGTTTTGGCGTAAACATGGCTTTGTTAAATAACTAACTAAATAAGGCATGCTGTTTACACAAATCTGTACTATTAGCTGGAAAATTTGAGGCAAACCAGTATTTCTTTAAGCAACTATTTGGAAAATATCTAGACCAGTCCTTTCTTCTGTTGTGACACACCTGAGAGACCAAGTATATACTACAACTACTACTTATCATTTCTATAGCGCTTCTAGACGTGACATATTAACGCTTCAATTTGCAGCTGAACAAAAAAAAAAAAGAGTCGGTATTTTATTGTAGTTAAAAATGATACCAGGGAAATCTAAACGATTATTAACAGAATGTACTTTTTAAAGTTAAATCAACATTTCTAATGTTATTTTCTTACAAAAATTGTAATCTTAACTTAGGGGTCCTTTTACTAAGCTGCGGTAACAAACGGCATTAGCAGAGGTGTCGCCAGACATGAGATTTTGGGTGGGCACACAATTCCCCTCCCCTGCGCTTTCTGCCCTCACCCCTGCTCCTGCACCAACCACCCCCAACAAAGACAGGCAGGCAGTAAATGAATCTGAAAGGCTGCAATGATAGAATTATTTAGCAGTAGCTTGTCCTATAACAGAAATACAGGTGCTTGAATAGCCAGGTCTATTTAGCAGGCTGTGGAGAAGACCAAGGAGGCCAGATGTTTGTGCAACAGCTACCCTAGTACTGGCAGACATTCCGCTGATTACAGAGCTTTGCTGTTAGATGTGGAAAGGGAAGGGGGCCGGGATGAAAAAAGTGGAGCCCAAGATGGTGGTACATCAATCAAGACAGAAAAAGCTCTTATACACGGAGGGACACTGAACAAGCACTTATGCTATGTGCTTGGCATCTGTGATATATCCGTGCAGCATGGAGAGGAATCACTTGGCAGAGTGGATGGGCCTGTTGATCCTTCTGCCGTTAACTATTTTGTTACTGTGCCAAACCGTCAAGCAAATATTTCAGCTTCCAAAATGAGGAGTGATGGCTGCACAAGCTTACAGCTACTAGAACTGAGAAAATAGCATCTGAATGGTTTGCGTCTCACTCAGAACCCTGTATGTCTAGCCAGAAAAAGATCTGTAAACACAGCACAAGCTTAGCTCAGTGGAGATGGCAGAAGGAAGAATCTCAGAATCTGAGTGGAGGGGATTAACAGGGAAGTGAGGGGAAAGGTCTCTGGTAACACACCAGCAAGGAAAATGGGAAAGACTAGATGGGCCTCATGAACATAATCTGTTCTCCTAAGCAAACCTCTGCAATGAAAAAGCAAGAGAAAAATGCATCAATTTATATTTTTACCATTTTTGGGATAATCAAAAGGCATTTCCAAAGGTAAAACAGTAATTTAAGTACAAAAATAGCTTTTTATACAGGGCTCCTTTTACTAAGCGGCGGGTAAGCCCAATGTGGGCTTACTGCTCACTATAATGGAAGTACCGCCAGGCCACCGCAACAGCCCCCCGGCGGTATTTCCCACCTCTACTGCGCCGTCATTTCTGGTGCTTTTGTAGCACTGGACTGTACCTGGCGATAATCGGGCAGTGCTGTGCGCTGCCAAGTTACCATAAGGTTAGTGCGGGAGCTCTTACCGCCACCTAAATAGGAGGCGGTAAGGGCTCCCCCCCTTCCGAAATGGCTGTGCAGGAAAGTGAGACCTTCCCTTTTACCAGCTGCGGTAAACGGGGGCCTCAATACGCGTGTAAAACATGAACCGACGCCAGCCCCCTTTTGCTGCAGCTTGGTAAAGGGGGCCCACAATTTCCTGGACTATGCACACATAACCTTTTATGCTTATATGCAAATAAGTTTATTTGGCCTGAGTAGAGGCGTTTCCAGGGTGGGGCGGGGTATTTACACAGGTATTTTATAAAGTATGCCAAAAATAAATAAATAAAAAGAAATTTTGTGCATAGTACACAGCAGGTTAGTATTGTTTTTTCTTCGTATTTTAGATTGACCCGAGGCAGCTGTTGGTTTACACCGAAACACAGCCCGTATCGGGTCATCAATAAAGTATACTGGTCCCATTCTTCAGGTTCCTTTGTGCTTCTTTTTGGACCTGCTTGTACTGTGTACTCTGACTTTCTCCACTGCATGTTACTTTCTGTGAGGTAATTTTCAAAGAGAAGATGTCTGCTATGCTTTTTTAAATTTTGGATTTTTTTTTTTTTTTTACATATTATAACAGTATGCTAAGAAATTTAACCTGTGTACGCAAAACGTTGCCTGTTTTAGGATGTGGCAAAAAAACTCACTCCATGGAGAAACAAAATAAAATGCATAACTAAAAAATCCCTTTTGAAATTTCTCATGAAATTCTGTACAATTTCAAGAGTTATTAATGAGACTTCTAGGGGCTGGTGGTGTCGCCTGCAATTGTTTGAGCTCCTAGACTGCTACAAATGATATAAGAAACCGTATACAGAACATGTTATTTTGTGCCTCACAGGTTAATGAAGGGAAAACTTAGTAAAACAGATGGGGAAAAAAAAGGGGGGGGGGCTTTTGAGAGTTATTAACTAATCCAATTAGTATCTTCCCAGTTGTCTGCCTTTCTTTTCTATTAATTAGTACACTTCATTTTCTGATGTGATCTCGGTGTTCTTGTGAAACTTCTCTTAAATACAAGAATTTTAAACCAGGACTTTCTAAATGATTTGACAACAAAAACACTTGCAGTCCATTCCTAGTAGGTTTTCTTTAACCTCATTAAATTCCACTGAGGTAGACCTTCCTATGCAGCTACTATAAGTAACAGTAGCAATATGTATTAACAACCAGGGGCGTAGCTAGGTGGGGCCTCGGGGGCATGGGCCCCCGCAGATTTAGCCCTGGCCCCCTCCTTTCACCCTCAGGTACCTTTGCTAGCGGGGGTTCCCAACCCCTGCCAGCCTAAGTCCTCTTCAGCGCCGTTCTCCGGCGTGTTGCTGATCTGGATTCTGTTTCTGTGAGTTCTGACGTCCAGGTCTCACAGAAACAGAATCCAGATCAGCGAATGCGCCGGACTTGGAGACCGGCGCTGAAGGGGACTTCGGCTGGCGGGGGTTGTGGACCCCCACCAGCAAAGGTACCTGGCGGTGGGGGGGGGGGGGGGGGGAGGGTTGGTTGCGGCGGGGGGAGGGGGTGTCAAAAGGGATGGGGTAGGGGTGGCGGCGCCAGGGGGGGCTAAAATGTTCCCCCTCACCTCGGGCTCTGGACCCCCCTCCCGCCAAAGTCTGGCTATGCCCCTGTTAACAACACTTAGTGTATGTAACTGTTAGAAGTGACTTCCTTAGAGGAGTAATTCTGAAACAGGCTGCTTAATATATGAAGCCAGTACGGCGTGAATTCTATATATGGCGCCAAAAAAACCAGCCCTTAGCACTATTCAATAAACCTCACCTAAACTTAGGTGCAGTTTATAGATTATGCGCAGTGCCTTTAGGTGCAACCATTTATACCAACTAAAACCTGGTGTAAATGCGTGCACGTAACTTAGGGGTCTTTTAACTAAGCCACGGTAGAAATCAGCTGGCAGTAAACACAGAGACACAGGAATATAATGGGCATCTCAGCGTTTACCCTTAGCTGATTTCTACCGTGAGCTAAAAACATTATAGCGGCTTAGTAAAAGACCCCCTTAGGCACAGATCAGACATACTCTATAATAGTGCGTGTAATATTTAGGCATGCCCACGACCTGCACATGCCTCTCCCATGGCCACACCCCCTTTTTCAGATCCACACGTTAGAATTTATGCACACCATTTTAAAGAATACGCTTAGAAAGCTGCGCTTGCAAATTCTAATTAATGCCAATTAGTGCTGATAATTGCTTGTTATTGGCACGACTGGCTTGTTAACCAATTAAGCTGTGCACATGTAACTTTAGGCGTCGTATATAGAATCTGGGAGTACGAGCATAAATTACACCAGTTTTCTAAGGGAAAGTAGATGCTTATATTCGCTTTGAAAATGATCCTTGGAAAGTACATGCACACACTTAAACTGATCCTGACATTGGACAATGAACCCACATCCATCAATAATTGGGCGCTAATTGGGTGCTAACCCTAAACCCACCTCTCCTCTCCCCCCTTTCTCTATTTCTGTGGATGCCACTCTCATTCTCCCTGTCTCATCAGCTCGTAACCTTGGGGTCATCTTAGACTCCTCTCTCTCCCCTTCTCTGCTCACATTCAGCAGATTGCCAAAACCTGTCATTTCTTTCTTTATAACATCAGCAAAATCCGTCCCTTCCTCTCTGAGCACTCTACCAGGACCCTTATCCACACTCTTATCACCTCTCATTCTCTTATTGCAACCTGCTTCTCACCGGCCTCCGACTTAGCCATCTCTCTCCTCTTCAATCAGTCCAAAACTCTGCTGCGCGACTCATTTTCCGCCAGAGTCGCTATGCTCACATTAGCCCTCTCCTCAAGTCACTTCACTGGCTCCCTATCCGTTTCCGCATTAAATTCAAACTTCTCGAGTCACGTGACGCTATGAGGAAGGGAGGTCGCAACTGAGCGACGCTCTGACCCTTATTCTAAACCTCCGAAAATCGCACTGAATTTCGGCCCCGAAAAAACGTGCACAACGAACCTGAAGCAGCAGCAGCACGTAGGGGTAATTGTCTCCATAAAGAAAACGGCTCCGATGGCGGCAAAATCGGCACAGAAGGAAAAACTTAGAGGCAAATCGGCGGAATCCAAGATGGCGGCGTCCCCGGACCCCGCGGGATCAGTTTCATCGGCCTGGGTGGCGGAGATCACCACAGAAATGTCGATGGTTTTGGAAGAAATGCTGGAGAGACGTCTGACACCTATAAGTACAAGGCTGGAACAGCTGCAAACGCGGATGGAGGATCTGACGCGCGAGTGTGTGGCCTTTCAAACGAGGACGAGTGAGGTGGAAGATAGAGTGATGGAAGTGGAGGAGACACAAAAGACAATGCAAAAGAAAATGGAGTCGGTGGAGCAAAAACTAGAGGACATGGAGAACAGATCCAGACGGAACAATCTGAGACTTGTGGGGTTCCCTGAAAGCGTGAGAGACCAAGATCTAACAGCGGAGGTTGAACGCTGGCTTGCAAAAGCGGTTGCATTTCCGGTGGAGATGGGCCCAGTAAGGGTGGAAAGAGCACATAGAATAGGACCCCGCAAGACTCATATGGACAAACCCCGAGTGGTTATCATGCGGATTCTTAATTTTGCCCACAAGCAATTTATATTGAAACACTCCCGTGTGGACAGACAACTGTCATATGATAATAAGCGGATCCTGTGTTTCCAGGACTATTCAGCAGGAGTGGCGGGACGCAGACGGGCTTTCTCGCCAATATGTACAAAACTCTTTGAGTGGAAAATCAGATTTGCTTTAATATATCCTGCTAACTTAAAGATTACTCACAAGGGAAAAGACTACTCTTTTGACACAGTGGCGGAGGCGCAGAAGTTTGTCTCACAGTTGGAGGAAGAGCAGGCAACCGGATCGGGCTGAGAGACGACACTTGGAGAGAGTGAATGAAGACAGGAAGCTCTATCGGACTGGAGGTTTGGCTGCAAAAGGCAGCAACAAAGGAGTATTAGAGACAAGTAATCAAGGGGACTTTACATGGGCGTTAGGGGTTGGAGAGATGGAGGTTGGGACATAGACATAAGTTATCTCTCTCTATCCCCTATTACTCCGGGGGAGGGGAGGGAATTGTGCAGGATGTTTAAAGTTTATAGGGTATACTTTGAAGGGGTTCTGTTAATAAGAGTTGGAGATTTGTTTTAAAAATTTAAAAGAAAAGAAAAGAGGTTGTTAAGTTGGATATAGGAGGGGGAGGATGAGGGGGCGTCTAGACGTGACAGTTTCCATACTGGGAACAGAGATAAAGGGGAGGCAGGGTTGGGAAGGGGGAGGGGGGAAGGGAGGGGGGACAGGGGGTGGGGAAGATAATAGGAACGGTATGTGTGATAAGATGTTAAGGAGAATAACAGATAGGGGTGACCAGGTTCTATGTAATGGACACAGAATTGTAAATGCAGAATTCAAACCAGAGAGGCGCTGGCTGGGAGGCCTCTCTGGGGGAGAAGTTTATGGAAATAAGTCTGCTGTTATCTTGGATGGGTGGAGCTCATGGTAAAGCTGGTATCTTGGAATGTCGGAGGCATTAGTTCCCCAATAAAGAGGTCTAAAATATTACAACAGCTGCAGAGATATAAGGTTGATGTGGCACTGCTGCAAGAGACGCATCTTACACAAGCAGAACACGCGAAACTTAAAACATGGTGGGTAGGAGATTGCATAGCAGCAGCGGCTATAGGAAAGAAAGGAGGGGTGGCGGTGTTGGTCCGTAGAGGGGTAGCAGCCGCCATTCGTCCCATATTCATAGAGCCAGGAGGTAGGTTTGTAATAATTGAATTGGAGATGCAAGGCCAAAAAATTACACTGTGTAATGTCTACGCACCCAATCAATATGACAAAAAGTTTTATGCTAGTGTGATTAATCAACTAGTCAACTGCACAGGGGCCCATTTGGTGGTGGGGGGTGATTTCAACACGGTTTGGGATCCACAGATGGATAGTTCACAGGGGATGCGTAGAGATATGGAGGCATCTGATAGGGGACTGCGCCGTATGGGGAGCTTGCTAGACCTGGTTGATGTATGGCGAGTTCTCCATCCTAAGGAGAGAGACTACACACATTTATCAAGAGCCCATTCCACACAAGCGAGGATTGATTATGTGCTGGTATCCACAGGATTGTTCAGCAAGGTTCTCAAAGCAGAGATAGGGACCTATACAATATCGGATCATGCTTGGGTATTCATGGAATGGTCCACGAATTCTCAAAGGGGGGGCAGAGGCGGATGGAGGTTCCCGATGGAGTTATATAGGGATACACGCTTTAAAGAGAAAATTGTGGGTTGTTGGCGAGATTATGCAAATTTAAATGGGGGACATGTCAGTGACCCAGTTTTGTATTGGGACGCTGCAAAGGCGGTACTAAGAGGAGAAGTCATAAGTTACTCACATTTTGTAAGGGTGGCTCGTAATAGGGAAATTTTGAGACTGAGTGCGCAAATTTGCAAAGCCCGTAAACAGTTTGGTCAGACACATAGTACAGCCCATAGAACGCGCCTAATGGAATTGCAAGTGGCATTAAATGAACTTTTACATCAGAGAGCAGCTAAATCCCAAGCCTACTATAAATACCAATTATATCGACACGGTAACAAGATGGGCCGCTTGTTGGCTCGCTTGGCAAAACCTAAAGGGGGAGGAGGAAGGGTGCTTCAGTTGAAGGATAGTCAGGGGAAGGTAGTACGGAAAGATGCGGATATATGCGAGGTCTTCCAAAAGTTCTATAGCAGACTATATGATAAGCCGCAAGACCAGGGGCTGCCGGGACATCTCTATTTAGAAAATCTTAACCTGCCAACTTTGAGGCAGATTGACATAGAAAAGCTGAATAGGCCAATACAGGAAGAAGAGGTGGCATTGGTGATAACAAGAGGTTCACTTGGTAAAACCCCGGGACCGGATGGGCTTAGAATGGAATTTTATAAGACACTGGGAGAAGAAATCATACCGACGTTGACTAGATATCTAGATAGAGTGGTGGAAGTGGAGAAACTGCCACATACATTATCATCGGCGCAAATTGTAGTCTTGCCAAAGCCGGGTAGGGATCCCTCTAAACCGGAGTCCTACCGCCCCATTTCTTTGTTAAATGTGGAAGCAAAAATATTGGCCAAGATAATGGCTAATCGGGTGGCAGGAATGTTGCCGGGACTGTTACATGAGGCGCAGGTGGGATTTGTGGAGGGGAGGACCGTAGCAAAAAACCTGAGGAGGATACTGATGGCGATAGGAGCTCGGAAGAGGAATGGGATCCCGTCAATGCTTGTCAGTTTCGATGCTGAAAAGGCATTTGACAAGGTACGATGGGACTTTATGTTTACTACGCTAAAGGCGTATGGGTTTGGGGGGCGCTTTATGTCGGCAGTTAGAGCCTTATATCATGCACCTCAGGCCACAGTTTTGGTAAATGGTGTAGAATCAAAATGTTTTCCTATACTTCAAGGAACAAGACAGGGATGCCCACTATCGCCCTTGCTATTTGTCTTAACTTTAGATCCTTTTATTAGGGACGTGGCAGATAATGTTTCAGTGAGAGGAGTACGGGTGGGAGATAGAGATTTTAAAATTGCAGCATTTGCGGATGATTTGCTGGTGCTGTTGACGGATCCGAGGGAATCATTTCTAGCCTTAATGGAAATCATACGGGAATATGGCGAATTTGCGGGCTTACGTATAAATTTAGCCAAATCAGAGGCGTTGCCCTCCTCAGAGGAGGTGCGACAGATATGGGGGGGAACATTTCCACTAGTCTGGGCAGACGGCTCATTTAGATATCTGGGCATCAGACTGACATTGGAACTGGAGAAGTTATATGAACTTAATATTAAAGATTTGATGAGAGAAACTAAGAAATATCTGGAAAATTGGGGAAATCTTCCATTATCATTGAGAGGCCGGATAAATTTAGTGCAGATGATGATATTTCCCAAGTGGCTCTATGTGCTGCGGACACTACCGCTTCGTCTGACCCGGAAAGATTTGAAGCGGCTCTATGGAATTTTTGGCAAATTCTGTTGGGCAGCAAAGAAGCCAAAGATAAGGTTTTCCTATTTGCTAGGGAATTGGAATCAGGGGGGCATGGGAATCCCAGACCTATATGTGTATAACCAAGCGTGTTTGCTACGTCATCTGGGGGACTGGGTTTGTAAGACTGACATGTATACTCCGACTGATATGGAAAGGGAATATTTTGCCCCATATGATTTCCTCACTTTGTTGCATATGACCCAGAAACAACTTCCGCGACAATTTAGAGGCTGTGTGATACTTACATCAATGAGGGAGGCATGGAAAGGATTGGCGAGGAGGTTGGGGGGGGAGCTATACAGTGTCTGACCAACTGGCAATAAGGGGGAACCCAACTTTCCAACCGGGCACAGATAATCCAGTATTTATAAAATGGGAAAGAGAGGGTATTAGGAAATTGGAACATCTCCTGGGGAAAGAGGGAGAACTAATTGGTTATGAAGAATTGCAGAGACGAGTAGGAGTTTCTTGGGGGAATAAGTTCGCGTATGTCCAAATTAAACACTACATATCTGCTTTGGAACAACCTATGCTGAGACAGGGTTTGGGGCAAAAAGTAAGGGACTTTTTTCAAGAAACAGAAGCAACAGGCCTGTCAGTGTCGGCACTTCATAAAGCTTGGACCCGTCGGGAACCTCTTGCAAAAAATTATGAAGGTATAAAAGGTAGATGGGAACAGGAGGCAGGGAGAATCTTGGTGGGTTGGGAAGGGAGAAACATGCTGAAAGGAATAGCAGCCCTTACGTCAGATGAAAGGCTACGTGAATGTGGCTATCGGACAATCATGCGGGCATATATGTCAGGACAACAGTTGTCACATATAAGCTCCCCGCAAGGAGCGAGTTGCATTAAATGTAACCAAACCCCACATACATTATTTCATGCATTTTGGACATGTCCAGGGGTAAGGGCATTTTGGACACAGGTTGAAGGATTTATGTCCCGGATGCTAGGTTTATCAGTAAAGGGAACTTGGGATCACTTTGTATTGGACACTAAAGGGGCCTTCCGGACACTCTCAGCGGGGGCAAGTACCTTATGCCGTAAGCTTAGCTTGGTGGCGCGGAAGACCGTATTGCAGTATTGGACGGCTCCGGAGTCGCCGGCTTACTGGCACTGGAGAAATCAGGTACACCTCTTAGTATCATGGGAAGCACGAGAGGCTAGGGGCTCCCCGAAGAGATATGCAAAGTTCAAGCGGATATGGGGCCCTTATCTGGAGGCATTAAGTCCCAGAGGACGTAGCTTACTACTTAATAGGCATAATGCGACACCCTGAAGGTTAAAGATAATTCTGATCACACAGATGCTATAGTCAAAGACAGTGGGGGGGAGGGGGGAGAAGGAAGGGGGAAGGGAACTCTCAGGGATCTCAGAATACAAGCTAGGAGGGAGATCGGGGAGAGAGGAGTGAAGGAACACACAAATGGTTGGTATCATTGGAAAGAAGAGGGAAGGGGGGGGGGAGGGTGGGAAAGGGGGAGGGGAAATAATGTTGGATGCTGATAATGAACACAGACGACAATTGGCTTTGTAGATTCATATGTGTGAAAAATTTTATTTTTGTATCGGTTGTTCCATAACAAAATGTTGAAACATAAAAACAGTTGAATCTATTACTACTACTACTACTATTTAGCATTTCTATAGCGCTACAAGGCATACGCAGCGCTGTACAAACATAGAAGAAAGACAGTCCCTGCTCAAAGAGCTTACAATCTAATAGACAAAAAATAAATAAAGTAAGCAAATCAAATCAATTAATGTGAACGGGAAGGAAGAGAGGAGGGTAGGTGGAGGCGAGTGGTTACAAGTGGTTACGAGTCAAAAGCAATGTTAAAGAGGTGGGTTTTCAGTCTAGATTTAAAGGTGGCCAAGGATGGGGCAAGACGTAGGGGCTCAGGAAGTTTATTCCAGGCGTAGGGTGCAGCGAGACAGAAGGCGCGAAGTCTGGAGTTGGCAGTGGTGGAGAAGGGAACAGATAAGAAGGATTTATCCATGGAGCGGAGTGCACGGGAAGGGGTGTAGGGAAGGACGAGTGTGGAGAGATACTGGGGAGCAGCAGAGTGAGTACATTTATAGGTTAGTAGAAGAAGTTTGAACAGGATGCGAAAACGGATAGGGAGCCAGTGAAGGGTCTTGAGGAGAGGGGTAGTATGAGTAAAGCGACCCTGGCGGAAGATGAGACGGGCAGCAGAGTTTTGAACTGACTGGAGAGGGGAGAGGTGACTAAGTGGGAGGCCAGCAAGAAGCAGATTGCAGTAGTCTAAACGAGAGGTGACAAGGGTGTGGATGAGGGTTTTGGTAGAGTGCTCGGAAAGAAAGGGGCGGATTTTACGGATGTTGTAAAGAAAGAAACGACAGGTCTTGGCGGTCTGCTGGATATGAGCAGAGAAGGAGAGAGAAGAGTCAAAGATGACCCCAAGGTTTCGAGCTGAGGAGACTACTACTAGATATCAGGACAACACTTTAAAGGAAGGGGGGTGGGAGGGAGAAAAGGTAAAATCTGGATGATACAGTTGAATGATTTATATCTATGTGTATAAACATGGTTATAACAGGGAAAAAAAAAAAAAAAAAAAAAAATTCAAACTTCTCTTACTGACCTATAAATGCATTCACTCTACCACTCCCAAGTACCTCTCCACTCTTGTCTCTCCCTACGCCCCCCGAGTACTTCGTTCTGTGGATAAATCTCTCTTGTCTGTCCCCTTCTCCTCTACTGCTAATTCAAGACTTTGTTTCTTTTATCTCGCTGCACCTCATGCCTGGAATAGACTTACCGACCTTGGCCGTTTTCAAATCCAGGCTAAAAGCCCACCACTTTAACGCTGCTTTTGACTCCTAACCACTACTCTGTACCCTTTTATCCCCTCCTGTACCTTTTATCTCCTCCTCTTTAATTCCCTTACCTCTTAGTTGCTCTGTCTGTTTGTCTGTCCTACTTAGATTGTGAGCTCTTTGAGCAGGGACTGTCTTTTTATGTATGATGTACAGCGCTGCGTATGCCTTGTAGAGCTATAGAAGTGATAAGTAGTAGTAGTTAATTGGCACTAATTTGGATTTGTGTACGCATCTTGCTACACGTTATTCTATAAAACTGCGCACCCAAATCCCACAGCATGCAACTCAAAAGGGGGTATGGCCATAGGAGGGGCAAGGGTGGAGTCAGGGGCGTTCTGGTGTAGGTTCTGGTGCCCAAATCGGGGTATGGGAATCAGCACTACACACTTTTTGCACTGGCTTTTGGTACCTCTTGATTGGGTTTTCTTTAGTAGCCTAGTGGTTAGTGCAGTGGATTTTGATCCTGGGAAACTGAGTTCAATTCCCACTGCAGCTCCTTGTGACTCTGGGCAAATCACTTAACCCTCCATTGCCCCTGGTACAAAATAAGTACCTGAATATATGTAAACCGCTTTGAATGTAGTTGCAAAATACCACAGAAAGGCGGTATATCAAGTTCCCTTTCCCTTCCCTTTATCTCTCGCCTTGACTTTTTTTTTCTTTTTTTCCATTTCTAGAAGCACCTTACCCTACCTCTCTCTTTCTCTCCCCCCACTTCCCCCTGTGTTCCGGTCCAGTCTCTCCCCCTGATTTTAGTCTGTACGGATGGTTGCTATCTTTTCTTTTCTGCTCTTCTGAATTTTTGAAACAATGCAAACCGCTTTGATAAGTTGGCAAAGGCGGTGTAGCAAGAACAAATAAACTAAACCAAACCTCTATAAAGGGCGCTGAACCCAGAGTGCCCTTTATACAACAGTGCTGGGCGCCAATGCTCTTTCTACGCCCAAATTTGGATGCCATTTACTGAATCTGATCCTTACTGTACACGCAATTTTCTAAAATGAATGCACACATCTTTTGAAAATCACAAGTATACACATGTCCAAACCACACACTAATTCCACTCCTGGGATCACCTCAGCTTACTGTGGGTAAATATCAGAGATTCCAAGTTATCCCATTCCAGCAGGGAGATTTTAGGTCACTCCTGGATTTCTGACCACGCCATCCTGGTGCATTATGGGACATGCAGCACTGATTTCAAAGGATAGAATCAGAAACTACAAATACCACACTGCTTTGGGATTTAAATTTTAAACCAGGAGTGGCCAAAAAAAAGTCTCCTTCCTGGAACTGGGTAGCTTGGCAGCTCTGAAACATATGTCTGAAATGAGCAGTCTGGGCAATTTTATAACAAAACATCTGCATTCATAAACCTCTGTTTTATGCATATATATTGCCCCTCTTATGTAGTGTTACAGGATTTATGTAGTGTAATACAGACACAGTCCCTGCTGAATGGAGCTTTACTTGTCTATAATATTTGTAAACCATCTTTCTGAAGAAACAATGATCAAAGTGATGGGTAGCCAATTAAAAAAAAGAAATTATGTGGCTGTAACGTACTAAAGTATGCAGGATAGAAAACCCATCTAAGAATTTCACAACTTAGAAATGATCAACATGTCAGTGCACTCATTATCCTTAAAACTCTTAATTAAATTTAGCAGCTTACGTGATTACAAAATGCTAGTGAAAACAGCTAAAATTTCAGAGCTTTACAGAACTTTAAATCATTTTGTTCTCCCTTTCTATTCTTTGGCAGCACATTCTGTAATGTCAGAGCGACTCCTGGTTACATATATCAGAGAGCCTTATCTCCTTTGAATTAGGAATAGCTAAACCATACATCCTTACAGTTTTTCAAGGGGGTGGGAGGGTGGGGGCAACTTTGGTATAAGATCTTCAATCTGAGAGATGCAACGTGCACCCTTGGTGGTGGGTGCTTCCTCTGCAGTGACATTACTGTTAATAAAATGCACTGTAGTTTTATTGCTTTTACGAAAAGGAAAATCCTAGACTTGTTTCTCTTTCCTAAACAAATACCACTGTTTTCAAAACCTTTATCATGTTTTACTGCTTCATTATTAGGATGTATATATGGTTTTTATATGGCACCTCACATTAAGAAGGGAGATTCAGAAAAATGCAATTAATTTTATCCCACTACTTTTTACCTATTCTTATGTGTATACACTTAAGTGGTCTAATAAGGCACCCCAAATATTCGGCTTTTATTTCTAGAGGAATGACAACTGTGTAAGAAATGTACGTAAGTACACAAGTAATGCCATACTGGGAAAAGACCAAAGGTCCATCGAACCCAGCATCCTGTCCCCAACAGCGGCTAATCCAGGTCAAGGGCACCTGGCAAGCTACCCAAACGTACAAACATTTTATATAAGTTATTCCCGAAATTGTGGATTTTTCCCAAGTCCATTTAGTAGCGGTGTATGGACTTGTCCTTTAGGAAACCGTCTAACCGCTTTTTAAACTCTGCCAAGCTAACCGCCTTCACTACGTTCTCCGGCAACGAATTCCAGAGTTTAATTACACGTTGGGTGAAGAAAACATTTCTCCTATTTGTTTTAAATTTACTACACTGTAGTTTCATCGCATGCCCCCTAGACCTAGTATTTTTGGAAAGCGTGAACAGACGCTTCACATCCACCTTTTCCCCTCCACTCATTATTTTATATACCTCTATCATGTCTCCCCTCAGCTCTCTTTTCTCCAAGCTGAAAAGCCCTAGCCTCCTTAGTCTTTTCCAGAGACTAAGGGGCCTGTTTACTAAGGTGCACTAGCATTTTTAGCATGCATTAAACACTAGACACCCATATATTCCTATGGGATTCTTTAATGTTTAGTGGACGCTAAAAACGCTAGCACCCCCTTAGTGCAGCTAAGTAAACAGGGCCCTAAATATATGAAGAGCCCTCCCCTAAAGGAGCACACCTAGCCTAACAGGTTTTCAGGAGATCCACAATGAATATGCATGAAATAGATTTGCATATCAAGAAGGTGGTGCATCAAACATATCTTCTGAATATTCATTGTGGACATCTTGAAAACCTGACTGGCTGCCTGTGCCTAAAGGACTGGGGTTGAGAACCAGTGCTATAAACATATCTGTAATCTTTTTTGCTAATTCAATTCCCATTTGTGTTTGATTGGAGCCCGGGTTGAATTAATCAGTCTGATGCCCTAATCTACAAAGGCGATTTACAGGATATAACTTATTGTCACTGAACAGGGGATACAGACAGGAGACTGACCTTACAGCAGAAATAATGTGCTGCTGAATGCAGAGCCTTCTGAATGCTGACCTATGGAGCATTTCGAGGGCTCTCTCAGTCTCGGAGAATGATTGAATGGGATGTAACATAATGCTACAGAGGAAATGCTTCAATCTTCAAGGCCCATTAGAAGCAGCTACAAAGGAGCAGGATTTTCTTGTTAGGTGGCACATGCTTGGAATGATACAGCAGCATCCTTGACCAGCATTCAGAGAAAGGCAAGCAACATTAAGAAAGCCTCTACTTCCACCAAATTAAATTCAACAAATACTGATACTTCATATATAAAAACTAGAATTAATATCACAAACTTGGATTGTTTTCCCTATTTTTTTCTCTTTTATTAGCAATCAGAGATCATCAGATCCAAATCTGAGTATAAAATATCGATGGGGAAGCACAACCCAATGGTTAGAGCAGTGGTCTGGGAACCAGGATTCAAATCCCACTGCAGCTTCTTCCGACCTTGGGGAAATCAAGAGTAGGGAAAACATTTTTCATTGCACTGTACGTGTTTTCACAGGCAGGCATCGTTTTTCTAAGTTTGCAGGAATGCATGTACATTTTATAACACTGGTGCCTATCTCACAACTCCACCCAATCTCTGCCCTTGGAAACACCTATGCATGCAGGGGTGGACTGATAGTAAGGGTCACTGGGGGCCCCCAGCAGTAAGCGTCATCGTCGGCCCCTCCCTCACATCACAGACTCCCACCCCCACTGCCGCAGTTGCTGCCTTCCTCCCACACACTACAGACCCCTACAAGTGGGTCTACCTTGAAGGGCCCTGGTGGTCTTGTGGCTTCTTCGGGAGAAGGAAAGAATCCCACTCTTTCCTGCCCGCTGATGTTCCTCTGCCTGGCGCCACAGCCGTGTTTTCAAAATGGCCGTTGAGACTTTCTGTGGCAGTCTCCACTATCATTTTTAAAACACAGTGGCACCAGGCACAGGAAGAGTAGCAGCAGTGGACAGGAAAGAGTGGGATTCTTTCCTGCTCCCGCAGAGGCCACTAGACCACCAGGGCACTTCAAGGTAGAATTGCCGAGGAGGGCTGTAGTATGTGATGGGAGGCAACTGGGCAGAGCCTCTGCACTCTTGGGCACTGCCCAGTTGCCCGAATGAGCAGTCCACCCCTGTATACATGTAACACATCAAAGCACAAGCTAAGCATCAGCAGTGTACACACTCACACACAAATAACCAGGCTAAATATCAGCCTGGACCCACATAAACTCCAGTAGCCCATGGCCCTTTGAATCAGCCCCGGATATTCAGTTACCGGTACCAGGACATGATCTGGCACTGAATATCCAGTGATAACTTAGCCAGACAGTCAGTGTTTAAAAAATGCTGACCACTGCTGATTGATATCAGCTGATTGATTTCCACGTTCCTCCGACAACACGGGCCAGATCACTTAGGGATCCTTTTAACATGCTGCAGAAAAAAAAATGGCCCTACGGTAGCGGTGGGGGCCGTTTCTGCCGAGCGCCAGGGCCCTTTTTACCGCAGCGTGTAAACAGCCCCTAAAAAGACATGGTCATGTGGTAAGATTACTCTTGCCACATGACCATGCAGGGGGAGCACTTACTGCCACCCACAGCAACCGAATAATTACCGTCAGGTTAGCACCGCACAAGAAATTATGGAGGTATTTTTTGTAGCGCCGGAAATGGTGCACGCTCAAGGCACAACTACTGCTGGCAGACACACTGGGACTGCGGTAGTTCCAGGTTGCCACGCGGCAACCCTTTAGTAAAAGGGACCCATTTAGAATAAGAACATAAGAATAGCTATACTGGGTCAGACCAATGGTCCATCTAGCCCAATATCCTGCTTCCAACAGTGGCCAATCCAGGTCACAAGTACATGGCAAAAACCGAAATAGCCCTCCACATACCTTTGAGACCTCTAAGGTCCTCTCAGGGAGCATCACTATTTGTATCCTCATCAAAAGAAACTGTACGATGCGATACCCACTAGTGAGCTTTCTCAGGTATAGCTCCCATACCCTGGAACTTACTCAAGACTACCTCTATTTCAGGAAGTAAGTGAAAGCCTGGCTCTTCTCCCAAGCCGTTAAAACATGTGGTGTCCGACTACTCATCCAGCACCTGGACTAGCTTGCTGCACACCCTGTAACTTAGATCAGGTCCTCATATCTTATTCAACTGAACAAATAATTTGCCTTCAGCTTAGCCACCTATTTATCCCAATTGACTCTGTACTACTTATCGTGTTCACCCTATGTATCTCAACTGCACTTGGCCCCTCAGCTACGTAGTAAGATGTTTCATTGTATTGTAGGAATAACATTACCATCATATCTATATTATCTGAATGTTCTAATATGTGTCTATGTGTTTCATTGGTATTATTCGGACATTGTATCATATCTGTGTTATTGGAATGATCTTCCATGCTACAATGGTATCATTTGTATTGCACTGGCATTTTTTCATATTTCTGTTATATGATTGTTCTACAGTGATGTTATATTTCTGATACTGATTCATGTTAGTCCTATTACTAGTTTTCAATTTGCCATTTCCATATTTACCTCACTGATTATATTTATGCTTATATTTGATCATTTTACTATTGGTATATTGTTAACAAAATTGTAAGTTTTATGTGAAATTGTACCTGCTTAATTGTACCTGCTTATACACTGCCTCGGGTGAATCTCTTCATGAAGGTGGTTAATAAATTCCAGTAAATAAACCCTCTTTAATAAAGTAATTCTTTTTAATAAACTTTGCTAAGCTTCACACCTATAGGAAAATGTTTACTAAGTCTGGCCTCAAATTTCCACAGCATTTATTCCTTTTTTTTTGCAGGTGGTCATAAATTTTAAAGAGGTGCTGTGTAAGGAAATTTATATCAGCAAATCAAGTGACCATTAGGAATAGAGCAGTTCTACTACTTGAAATATGAATTTACCTTTATTATTAATCATTATAACTACTACTATTAACAGCTTGGATTTATAAGGTTCATTTCATCCAACACGTGCTACGGAATAATAAGTCATACACATGCAGGCAACTAGCAACACATTTCTGGCATGCAAACCGCATGAAAGATTCCAAAGCGGAAAGGAACAGAAGGAAAAATGCTGGTGATGGTCCAATGGCTTAGTGGCACTTCTGTTCCCTGCCATCCATAAGGCTTCCAGTTTGATTCCCACATCAGATCTTCCATTTCTCAGGTCAACCAGAGCTGGGGATGCTGCAAAGGTTGTGTTCAATGCCCCAGGGGGAGGTTTTTTGTTTTTTTTTGGGGGGGGGGGGGGGGGTTGGAAGAGAGAGTCATGGTTGCTGTTTGGGTGACACTAAACAACATAGTACAGTAAATGACAGGAAAAAGACCAACTGGTCCATCCACTCTCCCCACTTGAGATTGCAAACCAACACTAATTTCCTATGGCCACCTATGTCTGTCACCTAATCCTGCAATCAACTTCCTACCGCTGTGTTTCATATCGATCTTAAGTGTGTCCAGAATCTATTAAAGTGCTATCGTAGGCTTCTGAGGCTGGCGTCATGATTGTTGTGGTTGTCCGGGTCTTGCCGCGTCTGAATAAGTGGAACTGACGGTTTCAGCCATCGTGCTGTGGCTTTCTTCAGGGTATGAGACCATAGCACAATGGCTGAAACGTCAGTTCCACTTACTCAGATGAGACCTAGACAACCGCTACAATCTATTAAAATGCTGGCCTCTACTGATAAGCCATTCAAATCTTGTCCTCATCCTCTGATCAACACTTAATCAAGCACCCAGGGCTCGGCATGTGTCATCACCAAATTTTCTAGCAATCCAGAGCCACCAAAACTAGCAAGGCTTAAATCACAGGGTTTAACTCTATGCCATCACTCCTTTTTGGTATGGAAAAGTATTCCTGCTGGGGGTGGCGGAAGGTAACAATGTTCAGCCCCTGTCTTGGGTAAAGGTTTTTCACAATTCTCCACGTAGAGCATGAGTGTTGTACATTCAGCCACCACTTTATATTAGCTTTGGTTAGCGAAAGCTGTATATAAATTATATAAATTCACCAGAGATGATGTAAGTGATCTTGGTAAACAGTAGTCTCTAATAGTAGCAAACATTTTTTTCACTACCTTAAAATATATTACATCTTTAGAGTAAGATAATGCATACAACCTCTGAAATACTACAGTGCATCTTATTTGAGATTTTTTTAGCCATGCGGTTTCCACTGCTTCTTTGGGATTACATTGGAACAGGCCTTTACAAATACCTTAATCCACAGCCATTTGGGCTTTTATTTTTTCCCCGTTTTTTTTTTCCACAACTCAGGTCAGACATTGCAGAGATAACCCTTTTCGGGGACCACAACCCTCAGCTCTCTAGACGTTAGTTAACCTGCTGTGATTGTTGAGCAATGACTGGAAATCCTTCCTCCTATGCAGGGGCTGTGAATGCTGCCTGATCAGCATCACCAGCCTTGGCCAACCCAGTGAGTGGAAGGCTTGAGCTGGGCATTGAACCCAGGACCCTTTTGCATGGCAGCATGCAGCTCTGCTGCTAGGCCACAGGGCCAAATGGAATGTTGCATTTAAGTACCAATAGAAAATAAATCAGATTACCAGAAAGGATATTAATACGAACATCAAGTTTGGGCACTATGTTCTGGAATTTAAGGCAAACCATCCACTGTCGGTGACAGGATGCTGGGCTAGATGGACCTTTGGTCTTTCCCAGTATGGCACTACTTATGTACTTATATACAAATTAAACCTGACAAAGTTCTCTTCAGTGATCAAATTGTCACTGGTCACAAATATAACTATGAAGTACTCAACTAAATGGCCTTTCTGCATAAAATGCAAGACTTTGCTGACAAAGAAAACGAAGAACGGCATGAGATAAATACTCTGCTTATGTCCTACATTTGTAACAATCTCTTAAGTGCAGCTAGCTTCAGATGCCATTGCACTGTGGACAGATCCCTCCACCATCCATCTCTCTTTCTTGTTCTGTCCACCATCCAGGTAGACTCCAGCCACCTTTTATGGACAGTGGTAATCAGGTTAAAACACAGTGTCAGAAAATACTAATGAAAAGCTGATGGGGTCTGTCAGACTCAGGAGAGCTCAGCAAGCTTCTTGGTTACACTATGAATGGATCAATCTGGATTCATCTTTATAGCTAACTAGAATAATAAAATACTGCTTTAGTCTGGCTGGCCAGGCTGCTTCTGTTGTGAAGTCTTGCAAGGCCACTGCTTAAGTCCCAGCAGCCATTTTAAACAAGCAGCAGCAGTGAGATAGATCAGCGGCAGCAGTCAGGAAAGAGTGGGGATCTTTCCTGCCCCAAAGTGAGCCACTAGATCACCAGGGTGACTTCAGGTATGTGCGGGGAGGGAAAGCATAGGTCGGTTCAATTGTGTGGTTCCGCAGGAATCCATCCCCGCGGGATTCCTGCTGTCCCTACTCCCATGCAGCTCTCTAGATGGGATAGGGATATAGAAAAAAGATGTTAGGCATGGAGGAAGCACAGGGACAATGCTGGACACAAAGGGTGGATAAGGACACAGAGGGCAGATGGTGAACACTGGGCGAGAACAGAGACAGGGATATAGAGGGGAGATGCTGGACATGATGACGCATTAGGGACATAGCGGGAAGATGGATGGTGGACACAGACAGATGAAATGTGAAGTGGACAGGAGACCCTGATAAGAGAAAAGCAGAAAAGAGACACAGGGACCAAAGCAAATGGGAAAAATAAAATGCTCAGACAACAGAGGTTTAAAAAAAACACCCAAATATTATTTCTTCTGCATTTATTAATTGGAATATGTTAATTTTGGCAAATGTGCTTCTCCGATATCTTACACTTCAGTTTCTGTTTCTCTAATATCACTGTACATGCAGCACCTGGCTTTTTGAGGTTTCCAGTTCAGTCTTTTTGTCTTCATATCTCCAGTGGTCCCTTGTTTCATAGTTGTTGAGGGTCTGTCTCTATGCTTTGTGCATATTCTGCTAGTGTTTATTTTCTGTGCAGGGATATGTAGCAGTCTGACTTGCTTTATATTTTCAGTAGGAAGTATATTAGTATTCTGGGGTGCTGCCTCTTTATAGGTAGGTTTGCTACTATTTGAGTCCTGGACATTCTCTTTTCAAGTCTCTGCTGCCCACAAGGTACAAGCTGTGAAATTCTTATGGGGTCACTTCAAGTGTGATGGTTGATGGCAGACCCTGAATGGAGTGAGGTTGCCAGAGCCACCCCTGGCCATGCCAAGGCAATAAAGGGTTAAGCGGCTTGCCTAAGGCCAGAAGGGATTACGGTAAGATTATGAACTTGTGACCTCTGATTCCCAGTCTGCTGCTCTAATCAATAGGCTACTCCTCTGCCCTGCCCTGGACATCAGTGCTGCTTTAATATGATAGGTTTTCTACAGTATATAAGTCCAGAATGTGTTTGTTTCTGTTATGTAAAGTTTGTGAAATAATCACAGAACATATGTAACACGTAGCAGATTTTTTTCTTTTGAAATGCCAACCCTAGTGTGGACAGTTGGTAGTAGAGGGGCGGGAGAAGGGTACAACAGTTGGTGTGGCCAGGGACGTGAGGCATGGCATGAAGGTGGGACAAGGAAGAGGCAAGGAGCACAGAAGATGTCAGGTTTTTCTTTAGCAAAAAGTTGGCAACCCTATAGCCACCTGTATTGTATTTCTTCACAGAAAGGGTGGCGTATACAGGTGGCAAAGGCAAAGAAAAAGTAGCAGAAATCCAGAAAGCAGAGGGCAAGCATGGAGGATGCTCAGTTGAAAGTGAAAGTCACAGATCAAGGGGCCGATGCGGAAAGGTACCACGGGCTGCAGTGCACCTTTAACGAGTGGTTAATCTAATTGTTCCACTGATTGTTAAAAGGGTTTCTGTGGTGAGATTTACTCTCGTTGTAGATATCAGCGCCGGAAAAGGTGGTTAAGGCGGTTAACTTAGCGGACTTCAAAAAAGGGTTGGACGGCTTCCTGGAGGAAAAAGCCATAGAATGTTATTGAATGGACGAGGGAATAATACAGTATTTCTAGGATGGGCAGGACAAATTGCTTGTTCGTTTGGCCGCTGTCGGTGACAGGGTGCTGGGCTCGATGGACCCTTGGTCTGTCCCAGCATGACGATGCTTATGTAGTATATTCAAATGCATGCTACAGAGGCTATTAGCTAGTCCCATAGCAATGCAGAGCTGTGTGCTAATGTCTACCATGGGAGCTGAATGCCAGAAACCTACTGCCAGGTCTGAGGCTGATGTAGAGCCCCCATGGTCAGCATTAGCCCCATCTCTCTCCCCATTGCCCAACTCTGGCACCCTCCAAATCCCCAATATCATTGGCATCCCGCCCCCTGACATGACTGCCACCCCTCCCATACACACAGCACTGCATCCGTGACATGACTGCCATACCTCCCACATGATCAGCCCCCACACAACCCTGCTCCCAACAGAAAAAAAACTCTCTCCCTGGTGTCTAGTGACAGCCACCTTCCCCCTGATCCCTCACCAAGGCCCCCAGACCACTGTACCTCAAAAGAGGCAGGAGTGATGCTCACTTGGCTCCTGCCTCTGGTGGCACCCTGCTCCGTGTGGTGCAAGTCTGTCATATATAGGAGTTTTTCCCCATCCAATGTATCCCATACAAACAAACCTTCCAACAAGAAAGGAGTGGGGAGATTTTCAACCTGTCTGTAGTGGGACTAAGTCCATGGGTACTTTTTATCCTGGACTCTATATCAATTCTCCAAGCCAAATTCATGAAACCTTTTAGATGCAACAAGGAAGGGCAATTTTCAGACCGTTTAATACATGTAAATCACTATTTACATGTGGAAATAGCTTTGAAATTTCTCCTCAAAGACCAAAAAGGAGAGAGAACCAATTCCATATTTCTAGAATACCACAACCTCTTCTGTGTATCTATGTAAATATGTTACATGCTTCATTTTTAAGTAATAAAGGGTTGGAAAGGCACGACAGAAATCTGAACAAATCAATTCAAGCCATTCCTACAAAGCTCTGGTCATTTTCTATCCATCAATGTGACAGAGAAGACATTAACCATATGAGCCTATTGTGACCTGCTTGCTTTCACAGAATTAATAGAACTGCAGAGAAAGTCTGGGGGAATTTTTTGAGGGGGGACAGCAAATATTTCAAGCACTTACACTGTAGCAGTAATAATAGTTCAGAAAAGGTACACGTGGTTGAACCTGAGCAAAACAGTAGCTAAATTTATTGAATCAATTTGTCAATGAAGCATTCAGCTGGGGAGTACTCAGAGTAGATCTGGTGAATTAATCCAGCCAACCCAGCCTCTAGCCAGATTAACCTTTTGACCCATTTTCCCAGTAGCACAACTCTAGGGTGGAAAAGATTCCACAGCAATGAGTGGTGGTCTGGCAACTAGTAATATGATGAAGAATGGAGAGATTGTCTGAGGAAAGAGAATTCTAGATGCTGAATTCCTTCTTAATGTTTCCTTGTGTACTGTCTAAGCCACTGATGTTTCTGATGGTGCTCCACAGTCTCAGATATTCTGAACCAAGGTACAGAACTCTTACAGGTCTATACTATAAGTGTCCCTCATTTCTATGATTACTGGATGATTTTACTAAGCGTAGGAAAATGCTTCTTAAGACATAAGTTTACACACATTTAAGGACTGAACTTTTGATTATTTACTGCTATTACATTTTAATATGACTAACGAGAAGACCTGCTAGAGGCCAACCGAATTTTGGTTTTGGTGCCCCAACCAGCACAAAATCCTTATTCAGCCCTGCTTCAGTTTTGGCCAAAAATGTAGGTATATATTCGGCTGAAACCAAAATTCATTGCTGTCTATCCACAGAGCACACTCGGCTTCCCAATCCCACCCCAACAGGAGTGGGCTCAGCTCCCCTCCTTGGACCCACCCATAGGCACTCCCCCCCCCAGCCTGGTGGTCTAGTGGCTAGTTAGGGCAACAGCGATCCCCAGTTACTCCTGCCCGTGCCATCTCTACAATCAAAATAGCTGTGCAAAACTGCCACTGGAAGTCATGGCAGCCATTTTGAGATCAATTTTTGAAAGGGAAAATTCATGCCTACTTTCCCTTCAAAAACTGGTTTAACGGGCATGTGTAAAATGAACACGTGGGCTTTGCACCAATTCAGCCAATCTGCAAACTGTTTCTCAACCCCCTGCTCTCTAAGCTCCAATGATCCTAAATTTGACCCACTGCGTGGCCAGGTATTTGAATTTAGGCACATGTTCTCCACTTCCAGAATGAAACACAGGGGGTCCCCTTCTAAGAGCAACCAATTGCTACTTGTCCCCAGCGGCAGCCATCTATGCTCTTGCAAAGCATCACTTATCCAAATTCTCTGTATCAAGTCTAATCCACAGAATAGATTTTAGCACTCAAGACTACAAGCAGATGTTTTCCCTTTATTTTTATGCTGTACCCAACTTAGCACTTCCCTGTTCATTTCGCTAGAAGCAAAAATCAAATATTAAAATCCTGGTTCACACAGGAAGAAAAGAAAATCCATATCCTGTCTACCTCTGAATAGCACGCTATAACTACATCATTAGAAAAGTCGTGTTCCTTAATTTGATATATGCTTTATCCGCTCAGCATTGGTGTTTAGCTAGGAAAGAAGGACTTTCCAAAGCCCAGGGGCAGGAAAGGGGAAGAAATGAGTGATCACAATCAGTCTCATCACCTCACTGCCATGCTGTGAATGTAATTAATCCTCTGTTTATTTAGGGAACTTCACGCCCTCCACATAAAGCAAAAACTCCCTGCTGGCTTCAGGCAAGGTAATTATGTTGTAAGGAGGATTGGGAACTTGGGGGGGGGGGGGGGTTCAATCAAATCAAGCAGATGAAAAAGAAAATGAAGCTGAATGTTCTTTAGAAGAGACCTACTTTAGGTATTTGCAGACCTTCTGACACAAGCCAGTATACTGAAGTTTGGGATCAAAGACCCTCTCAGATTCAAGTAATCAACTGCTTTCCATGGCTCTGCCTTTCCCTCTCCATTTGTGAATTGTGTAAGGGAGAAAACCCCTCCCAAATAGACAGACAAATCATAGTAACATAGTAAATGACGACAGATAAAAGACCAGTACTGTCCATCCAGTCTGCCCAACAAGATAAACTCATTTTTACTTGATATGCGATGCTATATATACCAGAGTTTGATTTGTCCTTGCCTTTCTCAGGGCACAGACCGTAGAAGTCTGCCCAGCACTCTTCTTGTACTAAAAGTTCTGAAGGTAACGTCGAAGCCCCTTAAAATTTGCACTCCAGCCCATCCATATCTATTCAGTCACGATCAGGGCGTAGACCATACAAGTCTGCCCAGCACTGGTTTTGCTTCCCAATTACCAGCGTTGCCACCCAATCTCTGCTAAGATTCCATAGATCCATTCCTTCTAAACAGGATTCCTTTGTGTTTATCTCACGCATGTGGGATAATGAAACATATATTCTACTTCCAGACCCCCATGTCCTTAGGAGGCCTCTGACCAAAGCATCAGCCCCATAAAGAAGTAAAGCGAGTGCAAAACCTAAAATTTTACAATCTGAAGTTTTTTTTGTTGTTAAGTATATGTTGGAGGCCTTTAGACTGTTAAGGTACTACTATACCCTCAAGGCTATGCATTTCACTGTCTCTCTGGTCTCTTTGAAGCACCCTGTAAGATGCCTGGAAAAAAAATATCAGCAGCATGTAACCATGTTTAATAATGATGAATGTAGCCAGATTACCCATTTGAAAATTGTCCTGTCGTCCTTTCAAAGCAGCCAGTGCACGCTTTGCAGTAAAGGGTGCATACCTTTAACTGTGCCAGAAAAGGGTGAGGAAGGGAAAGCACAGGGAATTTCACTTTCTACTTTAGATAATGTAGTGTCATTGCTGTGTTAGTCCACTTGAATGTATAGAAACAATGGTTAATAAATTAAACAAAAAAAAATCTTTTTATTGGATTAATGTACTACATTTTTGAACTAACTTTCAGGAGCTAAAACCCGCTACCTGTCCGACCTGAAGAAGAGGGTTTTAGCTCCTGAAATCTAGTCAAAAAAAAGTATTTAGTTCAATAGAAAAGGTCTTACCTAACTCTTTGTTGTTTTGTTTTTATTTATGAACCTTTAGTTTTACACTTTTTATTTTAATCACTGTAATCATACTTTAGCAACACACGTAAAAATTGTCTTGCCAAAAAAGTTATGTATTTTGAGTTTAATTTTTCTGACTACTTTCAAAATTGCCCATCTTAAAGACCTCACTGGTATTTTGTTTTCCAAGAGTAATATTTATTGGGCCATGTACATAAGTGGATAAAACAACATTTGCTGAGGCTTGAATTTTAACAGTCCAGAAAATGAACACATTTTAATCATTATCTACTGAATAAAGGTGAATCTCTAGCCAACCACTCTGTTGATTCTCTTAGCTAAGGCAAAAAAAAAAAAAGACAAAGAGAAGAAAAAGATAACAGTTTGAAGTTTGCTTGGTAACATTTGAACTGTGAATACCAACTTGTGTGCATTACTGCATCATTCTGTGGAAAGATGCACTGTCAAAAAGAAGTTCCTTTTATTAGTTTCCATTATATTTATTTTACTCAGATGCATTCTGCTTATTTTGTTTGTAAGTGTTCATATTTATATGATTTTATAATTACTGTATTACTGTGTTATTGTATTTTTTTGAGGACCACTGAGGAGGTCTTTGCAGTCGAAACATGGACCATGTTGGGTCCACAGGAGCATTCTGTATCCACGCTTGTACTCACTGTTTGAATTGGTTTGGATATCATAAAAACCCAACTAGTTGGACGTTTTCCCAGGAGAGGTTTGGGAACCATTGCATTGGGGGTTACTTGAAGGGTAGATTTGGGAACTCTTTCTGGTCAATATTTTCACTACATTTGCTCTAATTCCTCTAGCATAACAAGAGCATTCATTTCCCCCAATCCAATGAAGCCTTTTTAAGAAGGTGTTCTGAGAATCTGAGCCTTCCCTAAAAGCAGGGGGACCTCTCTTGAACGGTTTGTCTACTAGTTCCAAGGACATGTGTTGGTAACCATTAAGTTTGCTTTTAATTGACCTTTTGATAGTACATTTTTCCACAGAATGATGTAGTAATGCACACACAGGATGGTACTCACAGTTCATGTTACCCTGCAAACTTCAAACTGGTATCTTTTTCTTCTTTTTGTCTTAGTTAAGAGAGTTAGAGTGGCAAGCTAAAGATCTGCAATCTTGTTCATGCCATTCCCAATTCCAAAATGGCGGCTGTGACCTCCTGTGATAGTCTTGCGAGGCTACTGTGGGAAGTTGCGACTGCCATTTTCACAATGCAGCCAGCAGGGGCAGGAGCAATTCAGGATGCTCCTGTCCCAAAGGGGCCACTAGACCATTAGAGTTTTTAGAAGGTAGGCCTGGGGGGGGGGGGACCTATACAAGGGGGTGGGAAGGAGAGGGCAGAGTTAGTGGGCAGCCCAGGAGGATGGGTTTTCTGTCAGGGGAGGGTACTGGCTCAGGGGGATGGGCTTGCAGCAGCAGTAGGAACCAGGGCCACGGTTTCGGTCGAAACTGAACAATAGATTTCAATCACAGATTTGGTTTTGGTTGGCCTCTAAATGAGAGAGACCTGAAATGGAGGCAACATGCGAAACCTTGCAAGACAGGAGCAACTTAGGATCCAGATGGGAAATAGAAAGGCAAGAGAACAAGTTATAGAAGTCTAGGCAGGTCACATTCAAGGATAAAAAGAAAGCAGAAAGCAGATCTTTAAAAAATTTGAGTCACAACCCAGCACCTGAAATGGAAATATCATGTGCACCCATCTGATCTGCAACTAGCCAAGAAGTTTACTGTATGTTATTTTAAAGTTCCATGCAGTATCGAGGACGCTGTTTTGAACATTTCCATCACTGATGTGTTCTGCCTCCTTACTCCCCCCCCCACCCCACCCAAATAAAACATTAACTGGGAAAAGCGGGCTTGCAGGCAGCATATAAGAAATTAAAGAAAGAAAAATCCAAACCAGGGACAAAACTGCTGTATGAAAACGTAGCACATTCCCTTTCTCCATTTACCAAAGAACAATTTTTTTTTAACAAGTAAAATATTTCAAATTAAATAATAAGACTAAAGGGGATTTAGAAACATTTGTGCTCCGCTGCCAGTTTGATACCGGTTTGACTATGTACCACAAGCTCTCAGGTCTATACTAAGATCACTCAGCTTTAGTGTCCAATGCTCCCATCAATCTGTTCCCATATGGCTTATTATGGGAACATTGGACACTAAAGGGTTAAAATGGCAAAATATATGCCTCCCATCACTCGCCATGTTAACTGTTCAGAGTAATTCTTGCACTTGAAAGTGTGGCTTACAAAGCAAGTGTGAACAGGTTGGAATTAATTTAATGTTCTTGTTAAAATGCAAGCGGTAACAGGAAGTGACAGCAAGGGTGTTTGACAAGCTCAGTTAGCTGGAGTATCAAATGAAGTGATGACATGCCATCTTGACCTCAGGGGTTAAAGAGGCATGTTTCCATCTGGCTTAATCTGCCTTTCAATACAAATGCTGATACCTCCCTGCTGGTTTCTTACCCTGAGATCTCTCCAACATTCCTGTCCTGTCTCCAAAGGCAGAAAAAGCAGAGTTATTTACCTGTAGCAGGTGTTCTCCAAGGACAGCAGGCCAAGTATGCTCACATCTGGGTGACATCATCCGATGGAGCCTGGTGCAGACACCAACTAGCAAGATCAAGAACTTTCTAGTAGCGTCCCACCGTGCGTGCACTGGTGCTTTCCCACCCGATGTGCAAGCATGGGTCCTTCAGTCCTTCTGATTAGCTAAAGAAGACAACTCCAAGGGGAGGTGGGTGGGTAAGTGAGAATACTTGGCCTGCTATCCTCGTAAAACACATGCTACAGGTGAATAACTTTACTTTCTCCGAGGACAAGCAGGCCATTGTATTCTCACAGGTGGGAATTCCTCGCTACCAGGCTCACCGAAAACAACAATGCTAGGACAACAGGGACATGAAACACTGAGGCCTGTTATTCAATCAACCTGAACTGAAATGGATATTAACAAAGATACCAAGCTTCTACTTATAAATAAATATCACACGTATGTAATTATATGGATATATAAATTACTACTACTACTACTTATCATTTCTAAAGCGCTACTATACGTACGCAGCGCTGTACACTTGAACATGAAGAGACAGTCCCTGCTCGACAGAGCTTACAATCTAATTAGGACAGACAAACAGGACAAACAAGAGATAAGGGAATATTAAAGTGAGGATGATAAAATAAGGGTTCTGAACAAAGTGAATAAGGGTTAGGAGTTAAAAGCAGCATCAAAAAGGTGGGCTTTTAGTTTAGATTTGAAGACGGCCAGAGATGGAGCTTGACGTACTGGCTCAGGAAGTCTATTCCAGGCATATGGTGCAGCAAGATAAAAGGAACGGAGTCTGGAGTTAGCAGTGAAGGAGAAGGGTGCAGATAAGACAGATTTACCCAGTGAACGGAGTTCCCGGGGAGGAATGTAGGGAGAGATGAGAGTGGAGAGGTATGGAGGAGCTGCAGAGTGAATGCACTTATAGGTCAAGAGGAGTTTGAACTGTATGCGGAAAAGGATAGGAAGCCAGTGAAGTGACTTGAGAAGAGGGCTAATATGAGCATAACGACAATGGCGGAATATTAGTTGTGCAGCAGAATTTTGAACAGATTGAAGAGGAGAGAGATGGCTAAGTGGGAGACCTGTAAGAAGCAAGTTGCAATAGTCTAAGCGAGAGGTGATGAGAGTATGGATGAGGGTTCTGGTAGTGTGCTCAGAAAGGAAAGGGCGAATTTTGCTGATATTAGACAGAAAGAAACGACAGGTTTTAGCAGTCTGTTGAATATGTGGAGAGAAGGAGAGGGAGGAGTTGAAGATGACCCCAAGGTTTCAAGGGGAAAAGGCCTCAGATGTCTGTGGTAATACAGCACCCTACGGACCAGTCTCTGGAGTGCTCGATTAGAGCTACACTCTATCATCAACCACAAAAACCTCCTAAATAAGCATTATCGACTTTGCCTGTTGACTGTTTCTGCTCATTTATTAAAAACAGGGAAAAGGTAAGTGTGCTGCATGCCACATAAAATTCTATATGCTGCTTTGTTTTTTATAAATGAGCAGAAACAGTCACAGGCAAAGTCGATAATGCTTTTATAAGGGGTTTTTCTGGCCAATGATAGATTTGGGTCTATGGAGTATAGCTCTAATTGAGGTTTCTACAGACCAGTCCATAGGGTGCTGTATTACCACAGACTTCTGAGGCCTTTTCCCCTTTTTTATATATAATGTATAATTGAGGACTGGATGTGGACAATGAGCAGAGGCCTAAAAGCTTTCCTCCCAAACAAGTTTAGTATCCTAACTTCTCTACCTGGGGGTGCCAAGACATGAGTTCTGGAGCTCCTAGTTCATTTGAGAGCGGATACAACCGCCCGAGAGCGATATGGCAATTGCGCCCTCTTGAATCTGGGAGCCTTTTGGAAACAGTACTGCACCTTCTTAGGTGCAACCTGCAGTAAGAGGGGAGATTCCCAGTTCTTCATCAGCGCATCTTTAAAGATAGGGTGCAATTTTATTTTTTTTTATTTTTGTTACATTTGTATCCCGCGCTTTCCCACTCATGGCAGGCTCAATGCGGTGGGCAATGGAGGGTTAAGTGACTTGTCCAGAGTCACAAGGAGCTGCCTGTGCCGGGAATCGAACTCAAGTTCCTCAGTTCCCAAGGACCAAAGTCCACCACCCTAACCACTAGGCCACTCCTCCACTCAGTGACCCCTTTCTTAGGAGGAGACTTGTAGTCCAGGACAGTCAACATCTCCGCCCTTGCCTCTTCCTCTGTTTCTAACTTAAATGGGATGGCAGAAGCCATCTCCCTAATGAAACCGGTGAAAGAAAGACCCTCAGGTGAAGATTTACATCTCACTTGAGGGGGAGGGATCAGAAGGTATCCCATAAGACTCCATCTCCAAGAAGTAATAAGTGTCCTCCTCTGAATCACATGAGTGGTCCCATTCAGACTCCTCACAGTACTCAGGGTATAAATGAGTCTGTGCCTGCCTCAACTCAGTGGATCCATGATCACGCCCTGAAGAGCGTCAAGGTACAGTCCTGCTCTCTGATCCTGGGGAAGCTTCCTCCCCCGATGTCAAGAGCGGTATCATATATTTCTAGGTTGACACTGACACTCGTCGAGGTGCCGGCGTCGAGGATCTCTGCATCAGAATGCAAGCAGCCTCAGGAAGAATCTGGGGATGATCCGCACTTGGCATAAGCGCCCTCAATGCCTTAGCAGGTGCAGCATCTGCACCAGCTCCTCCCTGAGCATGGCTCGGAACTGCTGATCAAAAGAAGGCATCGCATAGGTGGGGGAGCCGAAAGAGAGGCAGCCTGAGAAGTATAGGGGACCTGACTGCTGGGAGACTTGCGCACTGGCACCTCTTCCAAGGAGAGAGAGCGCTTCTCTTGGTGCCGATGCTTCTCAGGTGCCAGCGATGCCAATGCCCCAGTGCTCCCGGCACTATTCATCAAGGAGGACCGATGCTTATACTTCTTGGGCTTCCCTGATGCACAGCATCACAGTCTGGTGCTGATGAGGATGACGTTGAACCTATAGATACACTCGGTGTCAGGTCTGATGATGACGGGTCCTGGAGCCTACTCTCAGTGTCCGATGTTGAGAGAAGTGGAGACTTCCTCGATACCGATGCACTCCCAGTGGATGCTGAAGTCTCGGCAGCCATCGAGGTCGATGCTTCCGGTGCCGATATTTCAATCTCTGAGGAGCCAAAAAGCTTCTCCTGTTGAGGCCATACCCTCTGTGTCCTCAACTGCATTTACAATTATAAAAACAAAAAAAAAAAAAACAAGAGTTTGGCTCACGGTCAGGTTTCAAGGCAACCAATGCACCAGGTGTGCGGGTCTGTCACGGAAATCACCCGATTACATTGGACGTACCTTTTGAAGTCACTGGGCGTCTTCTTGGACATCAAGGAAAGAATCATGGCCAAGTTAAAGTCCTCAATTTTGAACCGGAAAAAGGGGCAGTGTTAAAACAGAGGTCAGGGCTCCAGCCTCAACGGATCTAGCAATATGCAAAAAATAAACAAAAATTTTAGGGCTGAAAAAACTAAAACAAATTAAAGGGGAACTGAAGAAAAGAATTAAAGGAAAAATTATCCGAATGAATTGGAAAAAACCTGCACATGAAACACACTGTGAAAACACGATAACGCGTTGTCCCTGCTCCGCAAATGAAGACTGAAGAACCTGAGCTCACAAGTTGGGTGGGAAGGCACCAGCGCATGCATGTTGGGACGCTACTAGAAAGTTCTTGATCTCACTAGTCAGCGAACACATCGGGCTCTGTCGGATGACATTTCCCAGCTGTGAGAAAACGATGGCTTGCTTGTCCTCAGAGAAAACATGGATTGCTATTCCTGGTTTTAGTATTTTTTTTGCCATTTCACTGATAGCCATTTCAAAATAGCTAGTCAAAATATCAACTAGAAAAAAATATCTGTTGCAGCTATGTACAGAACTATAAATCTCTTTCAAGAAAAGTTAGTTTAAAATAACACACAACAACAAATGATTTCCCACAAAGTACTTGCTGCTGTGTGGAAAAGGCAAGATATTAACTGTTAAAATTAATCCAGGTATCTTCAGCTTAGACAGGGAACTACTTTAACTCTGAAAACACACTCAGATGAGTAATTACCACATTTTTATACATATAATATGCATCTAATACATGTTTTTACAAACCGCACCTAATCCCTTTGTTTTATGTGTGAATGCGCTAGAAGTGTATTATTTTACTAAGATGTTCTAATTACAAATTAACGCATTTGTTTATTAAGGGCTTTTCTTTTTTAGGTTTTTGCAGCCTTCGTGTGCTATTAATGCCTACAAAAACCTAAAAAGAAAAGCCCTTAAAAAACAAATGCAATAAGCATGCTTTAGAAAAATAAACTGGTACAGAGTATGTTATATACATGAGTGCGTTATACACATTTATTTTTACAGACACTCAATGTGTGCGTGTTTTACACGTATAAATAAGGCAGAATTGTTTTTTTAAAGGTAGCTGCATTATTTTTTTCTAAAATTGCTGGAAATTAGCAAAACTTACTTGACTTTTTGAATCCAGATACAATAGTCTGTGACATAAAGATCATTAAGGATGTAGGCAGGGTCATTTTCTTGAAATATCTTGTGGATGTCTAATAGGCATTTCAGAACTGCAGCCTTACCTGCATGAAAGGAAACCCATGATTAATTTAGGGAGGAATATTAAGACAGCACAAGGTCCTGCAAAGCCAACAACAGATACTTCTCACATGCGAACTTTGCACTAATTTCCAAAGTGAAAGTACGCCTGGATATTCAATTTGAAAACTGCCAAGCACACATTTACACGCAAAAATCAGATGTAGCGCCAGTGTGTACCCGGCGGTAATCTGCCCGGTTACCGCAGAGTTAGCGTGTGATGGTAAGGGCAACCCCCACCCCCGGAAACAGACATGCGGCAAGTGCTTCAGGCTGTTTCCTCAAAAAAAGAGACACCTACCTTTTACCCGCTGCGGTAAAAGGGGGCTTCGGCGCATATCAAAAACACATGCCGACACCAGCGCAGGCCCCCTTTCGCCACAGCTTGGTAAAAGGGGCCCTGAATTTTCAACACACCTGTACATGAGAATCAGAACAAAGTGAACTTTGTACCCTTATCTGGCAGAACCTGAGGTGCAGATGAAATTCTGGCCCAGGACACACAACAAACAGGCCACTCGAACGCTTGGAAAATGTTGCACTTTGGGTCGGTGAACCTGCTCAAATATACCTTGACGCAACCATTTCATTACCTTTAATAAGAACACTGCTGCCAAAGAAATTCTTCAATAAGAAAGCCCTTTTCAGGCACTACAGGCAAAGGGGAAACCAGAAAGATCGAAACTGCACCCTCCATAGTGAAATAATCCGTTGTTCTACATTGGCTTCGTTGATGGGTTATCTGTCAGCTGAAGTCTTCTTGCAGCTCCAGGAAAGAGTTTGTGTAAAATACTAAAATGTTCCATTCTCTCTAGCGTACAATAACCAGAACAAATGAAGCTGGCTTTAATTAAAGGTTGATTTGGGAATGGAGGGCGAAAAGGAATTCAGGAGTGGTGCAGTGAAATTATCCTTTAAGCAAATATTATTTTAATTCCGATCTACGGAGGCCAGATAGAAGGTGCTGCCACCAGGAGTCTATGCATGGCACTACAGTACAAGAAAATGAAAACAGATGCCAGGCACACAAATGGCTTGTGAAACACCTTTCTATTGCTATTTCGGCTTATCCTATCAGCGATAAAGAGCTACATCAGTGCAGAGGGTGAACGGTACAAGCCATCCGTGTAAAACTAGGGAAAGCTACCAGCCCCAAAGAGTTTTAATTAAAGGAAATTCACAGTGGCCCCTGTGCTCCCCATTCCTCCAGGTTCATATCAAGCAGCTTAGTTACTGCCTCTCGAGGGTAAGGATGAGACACAAGCTGTCCTACTCCCAAAAGACATGCTGCAGCAGGTCCATGCATGTCAGCATCACCAGGCTCTTCTGAAGGAGCTTTAGGAAAACAGATCTCTCATTAATACTCAAGGCAGCAAAAAAAAAAAACTTTTAAGAAAGCAGTAAGATGGAACAACAGCTGGGCTCTGTTGCTATATAAGCCGGGAAACCCTTCAAGGAAAGCATCGATTGGTTATATAATCATCCTCATGTGAGTAGGATGTAAACTGAAGGTCTCGTCTAAAGACACTGCACCTTCCATGGATCAAAAGGTGGGGAAACAGTTATAATACTTTCAATCTACAGAAAGTAGCGGTACATTGCTGATAAACTGCAATTAGCACTGAATTATCCAAGACAGTTGTTTGATCAGATTCAGGATTTAGTAAATGAACCAATGGCATCTGTTGGTGATAGCATTATGAGTCCTCAGGTGCTACTGGCCAGCTACGAAAGAGTTCCACACAACAGTGGTCTCACTTAATTGATTATTTGTTGTTATGGTGTGCATTGTGTGTTGTGTATTTTATGATTATGAATGTTCTGGATCTACTCCCGCTCAGGTACAGGCGGGTTATAAATGTAATAAATAAAATAAATACTATGTCCCTTGAACCCTGGCACGGTTTATTTGCATCATTCAGCATTTCTCTGCTGCGCTAAGGTTGGGAAATGTTGAATGATGCAAATAAATTCTCAGGCGAGATCAAGCATGTCATGTACACCTACCGGTACTGCAAGGTTCATGCAAACGCCGCGACTGCACCTCTTTTATAAATGTTTTCCACCAACTGTACAAAACATAAATGTTCCCCTTAACATCAGCTGTCCAGGGTACCAATGATACCTTAATCCTAATAACAAGCCACAAAGATCTGTCACTCAGATCTGTGTCATAGCACCTAGGTATGGAAAAGCTATTCTGCGTATAGTAATTAAATATTAGCATTAACTGCTTATTTTCATTTAATGTTGTTTTTATTTCACTTGTTTGGTTACATTTATATTTTGACTTGTTAGTCTTTGTTGTGTCCTACTTAGAATTGTAGTAATAAGTGGGATTTAAATACTTTAAAGTGTCCATAACCAATGATTTTCGGTGTCCGGGCTTGAATGCATTAAGGCCATGCCTCTTCCAGTCTACTTGACCACACATAACATGGACCTGCAATGGTTATGCCCTCACAGCCACCTCAAGTGATTGTGGTATCTTGAGACAATTTTTGCTTTGGGGCATCACCCCCCCTCCCCCCATTATCGGCTCCCAAAATGCCAGTCCACCCACATCAGCTCCCAACCAGCCAGGCTCTTCCCCCCCCCCCCATTAGCTGCCTTCCAGCCACCTCTCCCCACCTGCCCCGCCCACTCGTGTAGCCTAACTCATCCCAAGAATCTTGGGGGGCAACAGGAATAGAAGTGATTCCTCTTCTCTCCTGCCCTGGTAGCTGCCAGCTTCAAAATGGCAACACTGACCTATAACACAGTCTCTCAGTACTACTGCTAGGGGCTGAAGCTGCCATATAAGGGAAAAAAGCCCTTATTTAGCAGCTTCACCCCTAGTTGTAGTACCGCATGACTATTGCTAGGGGGTCAGCGGTGCCAGGAATGAGTGGAGATTGCTTCTGCCCCCCATTGCCTCTAGAACCCTTGGTGTATATCAAACTTTTGGTACGGAGATATCGGAGTGATGCGAGGGGTGGAGTGAGGTTTAGAAAGAGGAAGGGCCTTGGGGAAGGTCATATCAGGTCCACTGGACCACCAGGGATTTAAGGCCCCTCAGAGGGAGGGGATTCTAGGAGACCTCACATTCCTTGCACTGCCATTGGCATCACTGCAGGTTTAAAAGACAGAACAGGCAGCATCTGTTCTCGCGTTTACACCTGTAATTCGTCTGTCAGCAGCACAAGGATGAGTTGCACAGCAGCCAGAGCAGAACAGCAATGCTCGCACCTCTATGAAGGCTGAGCCGGTGAGGTAGGCTTTTGGCACCCCTGAACTCTGATGCCATGAGCCAGAGCCTCACTCTTGATGCACCGTTTCACCTTCTGCTGGAAGGCAGAAAACAGTAGCACAGTGTATTAGAAAGGAGGTCCCTCCGCTTTCAAAACTGTTCCATCTCCAGCTGGTAGTCAGGAAGCCAATTATATCGTTTGGACTGTTCTATGTAGAAAATCTGAGAAAAATAATTTTTCAAATGAAAAAGTTATAGTCCGTATTTTTCAGTCTCTCATGCACAAGGGGCTTTGCATTGCTTCCCAGAAGTTTACTACTTATGCGGCCCTTTTACTAAGCTGCGATAAAAAGTGGCCTGCGGCAGTGTAGGCACATGTCTTGGGCATGCGCCAGGCCAGTTTTTACCATGTCTGCAAAAAAGGGCTTTTTTAAAAAAATGGGATGGGAAAAGGGCATGCGGTAAAACTGAATCCAGCGCACACCTAAAACCGGCCTGAGACCTTAACGCCACCCATTGATCTAGTGGTAAGGGCTCACACGTGGTGACCAGTTGGCGCCTGCCAACTGCCGATTACCGCTGGAAATGGCACACGAGAGGAAATACATAAATCAATCATCCAGGCGTTACGGGCTCACGCCAAGTCTGAAATTACTGCCGGGAGGGGGGACACACGTGCAGGCCTGGTGGTAGTCTTGTTTTGATGTGCGCTACACGGGCGCACAGCCTAATGCACCTTTGCAAAAGGGTCAATATGTGTGGAAAATAGATAAAGCTGACTGTGCTACATGAAGTGTTGTACTAACGGTGGCCACTCGTAAGGCTGTGCAAACACTTATAGTTGTGGTTATTGATTTATTTAAAACCACGTTTACCCCGCTTAACACTATGTGGCTTACAAAAAGCAACACATATATAATAAAAACATTACAAAAACAAACTACAATATAAATCAAGCAAAACTGCCATTCACCCCTCGGCCTAACAAACCCTGGTACCAATCTCCACCATCCCATTTAGGGTTTTGTTTTAATAAGATGTGCTAGTGTTTTTAACGCGTGCTAAAAATCAGCTGGGGCTAAATGCTGAGACATGCACAGGAATATAATGAGTGTCTCAGCGTTTAGCACCAGCTAAAAACGCTAGCGCACCTCAGTAAAAGACCCCCCTTACTGCATAAAGAAGGCCTGCAAAAACAAATGAATCTTTAATTTCTAAACCTGTCCCAGTGGACACCCCCCACCCCCTCCTGTGGAAATTTAAGGGACTTCAGGGATTTGGATTGCGTTTACACCTTTCCAGTAGTTCAAGGTGAGTTACGTTCAGGTACAGTAGGTACTTTTCCTGTCCCCCAGAGGGCCTACAATCTGTCTGTGCTGAACGGCATATCTTAGATAGAAACTGTATATTGGAATTAAAAATGAAGCTAGTTCATGTTCTTGTAAAAGATGGCAAATTCACGGGACTTCCGCATCAAATTCATTTGTACATCTCTATGCAGAGATCACACCGCACTCCGTATCAACCTCGTCAGAAGGAAGCTCTCACACACACAAACCTGAGAGCAGCAGAAGGTAGAAATCTCTTACCCAACTGTAGTAAGATGGTCACATCTCGAATGGCTTTTGTTACCAAACTGAAATGCCTGTAAAGTGGGTAACTTAAAACTCTTCTCCCAAACGACACCAGCACATCCTGAACACAGGTATAGCTCTGTGGAAATAATATTTAAGAGAGACTTTTTGCTTTGATAGTTGAATCTAAAATCCAAATTAATTGCCTTTTCAAATACAAGCTCGTGGGCTCTTACAGTCAGGTACAGTAAGTAGGTGGGAGGCTAAGGGGTCGATTTGCTAATGTGTGCCAGTATAGTAAAAATACTGCGACAAAGACTTTATTTGGCAGCTTGATCTCAGCAGTAGTACCGCAAGAGTAGTGCTAGGGGGTCGTCAGAGCCATTTTGAACTCAGTGCCGGAGACGGCAAGTGTGACTGGGGATCATTCCTATCCTTAGTCCCTAGACACCAAGGGGCCGATATTCAGACCGCAGCAGTTAGCCCGGAGAATTCCCACAGTCAGCACTAAACCCAGATATTCAATGCCGGGCCGTTTCCGGTGACCGGCGTTGGATATCTGGTTAACTTTTGGCCGGTTTGAACATAACCGGCTAAGTCGATAGTCAGACTTAGCTGGTTATGTTCAAACCGGCCAAAGATATCCCTATCTATTCAAGAGGACAAATACAGCCACTAAACCGGAGCTGAAAATCAGTGGACAGATGGTTATATTGGCAATATAACCGGCTATCCGCTAACCAGCGATATTCAATCGGAGATAGTGGGTTCTCTCCCGCTGAATATTGCCAGACAGCCAGTTATGGGGCATTTAACTGGGCAGGTGCTGATCCTGGCTGCTTAAATGCTTCCAAATATTGGGGGGAGGGGAGTACCCCCCCCCCCCCAGCAGGTCTCCAAGGGAGGGACCCAGAAGTGAGGGAGGATCAGATGTGTTTGCTATTTTACCTATGGGACGATGATAAATGCAACACCAATGCATTCATAATCTGCTGAAGCATTAGAAAGACATTCTATAACTAGGTGCTGATGGGTACGTGCCCCTTTGAATGCTTGAGTAACATACGCATAAGTGCCGTTAAGTGCTAAAGTGCATAATTGCAAGGGGGAAGGGGTTGTACACATGGGAAGACCAGTTTCATGGACAACATACAGAATTTTGTACATTTCACTTACCTTTTCTGCATTTATGTTTCAAAGTTTTTATTGATGATGCCACAGATCAATACAGTTCTTTGATGAAATACATAACAGTTTTAACTTTGTCAATCATATGTACATTAATCCGCGGTCATTATCATCAAATTGATTTACAGTTTTCTTCCCAATTCCCCCCTCCCCCCCTTAATACTGTCTTTAACCTATTCCTTATATCAAAATAGAGTAATAAACATCAATAAACATTGGCCACTATCTGCACTTTCCAAGTACCTTTTCTGCATTTAAGTGTCCACAGTGACATCAAATCTATGTCAATGTCAGGTTACACTAGTATTTTATAATGGAATCTGGGCACCCACATACCACTATATAATAGACGCTCACCATGTGGCAGCGGAGTGCCTAAAAAGAAGGACCCACTTATAGAACTGCCACCTTAATGTGGCCCCTGTTCTAAGTATTTGGCCTGTGCGCTACACACAAGGCAAATACTGGCCACACCGCCAATATTTACCACATAGACGCTGCACTTAGGGCCAGGTTCTATATATGGCACCTACAAAAATCCACACGGTAAACATTTCCAGCTAAGCGTATTCTATAAGCAGCACCTAGATTTAGGCGTGCTAAATAGAATATGCTTAGTTGATATCCCAGCGCCTCCCATTTACACCAACGAAAATGTAGCGTAAATCCCTGCAGGTTGATTTACGTACACTGGGTCATATTCTATAACTACATGTGTAAATCTTGAAATGCCACGAAATACCCATTTCCCTGACCATAGCCATGACTCTTTTGAACTGCGCGCATTACAATTTACACACAGTTCATTACAGAATGTGCTTAGCGAGTTGTGCACGTAAATTCTAATTCTCATTTGTTAGGTGCTGTTCTCAACGCTGATTATCTTAAGCCAATTAAGTCACGCACGCTGTTATGGAATATGTTTAGATTACAGCGCAGAACACTTGGTGTGCTATACAGAATCTGGCAGTTAACATGCAAAAAAAAACCCACCACACTATAGTAAACAGGCCTCTAAGTTTGTATATGAGGTAAAAAGGAGGGTTAAGTTCTCTGGTTGTAGCTTGCTGCTTTAACCACTAGACTACTTGTCTATCTCAATGCACACAACACCTACAAAAACCATGAAATAACCAATGGGTTACATTAATAGGATAAGACTGTATCAACAGACTGGTGCTTACTGAATTTATACCACCACCCAGGGGACAAGTTCTCAAGCAGGTCTTACATAACCTACACAGTGCTGTTCAGGCACACAAGAGACTTACTCTGCATTTACCCACAGTTTATCCTACAGAAGAGAATTTATCCGACTTAGGAGAAATGTACCAAATTTTCTAACAGCTTTAGCGTCATGGAAAGGAGCAAGGAAAGGAAAATCAAGACAAAAGAAAGCCAGCCCTCCTGATCAGGAGAGCATGCAGTGCGACAGGCTCAGGAGAAATGATTTAATTAAGTTCAGCACACCATTAAATATTAGTGTTTGGTCTTCCATCTTCTAACACTTTATTCCTATAGTAAAGAAACTGAACATCCTTTAAACAAATAATATAATTTAAAGCTAAGTACCATGTGGTATTAATAGAGTACAAAGGTGTGACCTGTAAAATGATTAATGCCTTTGGAATTCAGGAAGACGAGGAGATAACTTATGTAAATCCCCCAGGCAAGTTGTTGAGTGTCCTCGTTCATCAGCCAGTGGCAACAGTGAGCTAAAAACTTAATCATGAAGGATTATTTCTTGCCCTTAGCTTTTCAGCCATGACATATTACTATTTTTTGTCTTGACATGGAAAGAACTGTAATCATACTTAGAACAATACACTGCATACGCTCAGAGCAATTTATTTTAACATTCTGAAGGTATTTTAGTTGCACCCTAGCTGTCATGTACTGTTAATCTGGAAGCCAAAACGTCTGTCAGTTATGATTCTAATGGTGGAGGCTGCATGAGGAGTTGGCAGCAGCTGCAGAGACTGAAGCACCAGAGGAAGCGGAGGAGCTAGTGGCTGCTGTATTGGGAGCATTGGAGGTTCAAGAGAGCAGTTGTGCCAGAGGCTAAGAGGGTTTCAGACAGTCGGAAATGCTAGAGCTCAGGGGACTGGCAGTCAAGTGGTACCAGAAACTTTGCTGTTAGTAGGCCATCTATATCACCCATGTGAAAATGTAACTGCCCCCTTAGTCACTCTTTCAACCAACGGATTAAATGTAATTACGAATTAGATTCAGCTGACTGAACACAGCCAGGCCTGATTGCAGCCAACCCTTTGGAATCTAAACCTCAATATACTATATATTGAACCTTACCATGAAAGTGAAGTCATCACCATAAAGTTTCTACAAGAGCGCTATGCCAAAATCACAGTAAATTCCAGAAGAGATGAGATAAAAAGTTGATGAAATATCAGCCTGGAAAGGGCTACAAAACCATTTCTAAAGCTCTGGGGACTCCACCGAACCATAGTGACAGCCATTATCTCCAAATGGAGAAGACTTGCAAAAGTAGTGAATTTTCCCAGAAGCAGTCAGTCTGCCAAAATTACTCCAAGGGTGCAGTGACAACTCATCTGGGAAATCACAAAACATCCCAGAAGAACATTCAAACAACTGCAGTCCTCTGTAGTCTCAGCTAAGGTCAGTGTTCATGACTCCGCAATAAGAGAGTCTGGGAAAAAATGGGATTCATGGGAGAGTAGGAAGGCCATGTTGGGTCGTTTTACATGGCTGGGTCATTTTATATAACTACCACAATAAAGATCACCACATATTTCAACATCTTGTGGGGTTCCCCAAGGTTTGCCCCTTTCTCCAACGCTATTCAATATCATGCTGTTTCCCCTTGCAACCGCACTAGCAAACCTAGGCCTGAAACCATTTATCTACGCAGATGACATAACCATCTCCATCCCCTTCCATTTCTCATTAGATGAAATCACAGATCTGATCGAAGCAAGTTTTTCCATCTTGGAACGTTGGGCTGAGGTATTTCGGTTTAAGTTAAACAAAGACAAAACTCAGTGTCTTGTGCTCTCGTCCGTCCATGCCAGATTTTCCTCAAGCTCTCTTGTCATTAAAGACCAGACCCTCCCTATTTCACAGTGCCTTAGACTTCTGGGTGTTGAGCTGGACCCTCACCTGCACCTGGATCTGCAAGTGTGAGCGGTCTCCAAGCGGATGTTCTATACAATATGGACGCTGCGGCGTGTTAGGTTTTGTCTCACCAGAGAGCTCTTCCGCACACTCGTCCACTGGCTGGTTCTGTCTCACCTGGACTACTGCAGTGGGATTTATGCAGGTTGCCAGGAGCACCTACTGAGGAAATTCCAGACTGCCCAGAATACTGCTGCGAGACTCATCTTGGGCGAATCGCACATGGTTCCTGCGCAGCCTCTACGTTTTAAACTACACTGGTTACCTGTGAGAGAATGACTCGCATTCAAGATCTGCACATTGACACATAAAATCATCTACGGATTAGCTCCGGAATACATGATTCCCCTAATAGATCTCTCACCTAGAAATGCCATCACTACAGCCCGAACCTTTTTACAACTACATTACCCATCTTGCAGGGGCGTTAAATACAAGCTTCTTTTTGCCTCTACTTTCCACTACTCCAGCCCGAAGACTTGGAATGCTCTTCCCCTGTTCCTGAAAACGCAAGCTGACCACCATCTTTTCAAGAAGCTGCTGAAAACGTATCTTTTTGAAAAAGTGTATCCCATTCGTAACTCTGCTGTTTAGCCTTCCTAATTGCTGCTAGCGTATTATCCTTTTCTATTGTAAACTTCATGTGTTGTGTCTTTTAACTTTTGTAATTCATGGAAGCCACATTGTGCCTGCATTTGTGGGAAAATGTGGGGTAGAAATTAACCATAAATAAATAAATAAATAAATACATCTTCTTGGTATCCGCCTCAATTTTTTTTGTTCTGCTGCTGATTGCATGAGGTTTTCGTTTCACTCATTTTTTCCTTGACTGCACAGATGATTCCCATTTTCTAGTAGGAAGGAGGAAACTGCTGCCATCCAAGAGTAACATCAATGGTCGTATTTATTTATTTCTTCATTTGTACCCCACATTTTCCAACCTAGTGGTAAGTTCAATGTTTCTTACAATTAACTCAGGTAGACGAGTATCAAAGTTGCTGAGGGTTAAAGCAATCCTGGTTCAAGTCAGTCTGAGATCACGTGGTGTGATGGCCGATCTCCTTGGCTATGTGATTTTGTCAGAGAGGAATTTCCTGAAGAGATGAGCTTTCATTTGTTTTTGGAACGTTAGATAGTTGTTCATGGATTTTAAATCTTTCGGTAGAGAATTCCAGGTTTTGGTGCAGATTTATGTGAAACTGGTTCTAAGTGTAGATTTTTATTTTAGGCCTTGACATTTGGGATAATGTAGCATTAGATAAAATGCACCTGAATGATCCCCGAGTCTTCTGAGGATTATCTTCTATGGACAGAGGAGTCAAAAGTGGAACTCTTTTGACAACACAAGTCCCATTATGTCTGGTATAAAGCAAATACAGCATTTCACAATAAGAACATTATACCAACAGTCAAACCTGATGGTGGTAGTGTGATGGTGTGGGGATGCTTTGCTGCCTCGTGACCTGGAAAACTTACCATAATGAAGGAACCATGAATTCTGCACTGTACCAGAAAAGAAGTATGTCTGGTCATCTCTCCGTGACCTGAAGCTTAAATGTATTTGGGTTACGCAGGAAGAAAATGATCCAAAACACAAAAGCAAGTCTACTTCTGAATAGATGAAGAGAAACAAAATTAAAAGTTTTGGATTGGTCTAGTCAAAGTCCTAACTTGAACCCAACAGAGATGCTGTGGCAGGATCTGAAACAAGCAATTTATGCACGAAAAACTATGGGTATGTCTGAATGAAAGAATTTCTCCAAAGAGTGGGCTAAGATTTCTCGACAGTGATGTGAAAGATTGATATCAAATTACAGAGTAGCGTTTGGTTGCAATTATTAAGTTTAGGAGGCAGTTACTATTGCACATGGACGATATAGGTGTTGGATAATTTTGTTATTTAAATAAATGAAGCAATAATTTATAATCTATTATATGTTTACTCAGATTCCCTTTGTCTAATATTACATTTTGTTTAAATATCAGAAACCATTTGGTGTTATACACATACAATAATAGGGGAAATAAGGAGGGGGACGGGGAAACTTTTACACATCATTGTAAATGTACTAGTTTATTTATTTGTTACATTTGTATCCCACATTTTCTCACCTATTTGCAGGCTCAATGTGGCTTACATAGTACCATAAGTGTTTGCCAAGAACGGTAGAGAAACAAATACAAGGTGATATTGTGGTCGAATAAAGGGTCCATTTCTTTCAAGCATAAGGGATCAGAGAAAGGGAAGGCTAAATAGTGTCCAATACGATCGCTGGATTTGTTGCGTTGCAGGGCGTTGGCATCTATGTTGGGTCAATAGTGTATGCCCTTTTGAATAGGTAAGTTTTTAGTGATTTCCTGAAGTTTAGATGGTCGTAGATTGTTTTCACTCCTTTTGGCAGTGTGTTCCATAGTTTTGTACCTAAATAGGAGAAGCTGAGATTGTTTTGTATTTGAGACCTTTGCAATATGGATAATGGAGGTTTAGATACGTTCCAGATAATCCGGAACTGTTCCTAGGTAACTTCATAGCATCTACCCCTTTTATTCTACACATGGTTTTATAAATCCCTAGCATATCTCCCCTTAGCTGTGTCTTCTCCAAGTTGGATAGCCATAACTTCTTTAGCTTTTACCCATGGGGTGCTGGCTCTAACCCCTTGATCATTTTGGTTGCTCTTCTTTCTACCTTTTTTAATTCCTATTTTTTTTTGAGATGCGGAAATCAGAATTGCACACAATAACTAAGGTGCAGGTGAATCGAGACAATCAAGAGGCATTATAACATTGTTTTATTCTTCCTTCCTTTCCTAATAATTCCTAACATACTGTGGACTTCTACGGCTGCTGCACACTAAACAGAGGATTTCAATGTATTTTCCACAATAACACTTAGATCCTTTTCCTGGGCGGTGACTCTTAATGTGGATTGTAGCATTGTGTAGCTATAGCAACTAGTTTTAATGCTGTTCAAAGCAGAATGAATTGATGCAGCATCCCCACACTAGAAATGGTTTACGAATGAAGGGATGTCAGGCCCTATATTTTACATATACAGTGATCATATTTACTTGGAGGAAGTTCTCTGAAAACTGTTGTCTTCCTTTCACATAAGTACATAAGTATTGCCACATTGGGACAGACCAAAGGTCCATCAAGCCCAGTATCCTGTTTCCAACAGTGGCCAATCCAGGTCACAAATACCTGGCAAGATCCCAGAAAAGCTCAATACATTTTATGATACTTATCCCAGAAATAAGCAATGCATTTTCCCATGTCAATTTAATAATGGTCTACGGACTTTTCCCTTTAGGAAGCCGTCTACACCCTTTTTAAACCCCCACTAAGCTAACCGACGTTACCACATTCTCTGGCAACAAATTCCAGAGTTTAATTACATGATGAGTGAAGAAAACGTTTCTCCGATTCGTATTAAATTTACTACTTTGTAGCTTCATCGCATGCCCCCTTGTCCTAGTATTTTTGGAAAGAGTAAACAAATAGCTCATCATTATTTTATAGACCTGTATCATATCTCTGCTCAGCCATCTCTTCTCCAAGCTGAAGAGCCCTAGATGCTTCAGCCTTCCCTATGTCGTCCCATCCCCTTTATCATTTTTGTCGCCCTTCCTCTGTACCTTTTCTAATTCCACTATATCTTTTTTGAGATGTGGCGACCAGAATTGAACACAATATTCGAGGTGCGGTTGCACCATGGACCGATACGAAAGCATTATAATATCCTCACTTTTGTTTTCCATTCCTTTCCTAATAATACCTAACATTCTATTTGCTTTCTTATTCGCCGCAGCACACTGAGCCAAGCATTTCAATGTATCATCAACAACGACGCTGAGATCCCTTTCTTGGTCGGTGACTCCTAACGTGGAGACTTGCATTACATAGCTATAGTTCGGGTTCCTCTTTCCCACATACATCACTTTGCACTTGCTCACATGCCCAGGCTCCCAGTCTTGTAAGGTCCTCTTATAATTTTTTCACAATCCTCTTGCGATTTAACAACTTTGAATAGCTTTGTGTCATCAGCAAATTTAATTACCTCAATAGTGACTCCCATCTCTAAATCATTTATAAATATGTTAAAAAGCAGCGGTCCCAGCACAGACCCCGGAGGAACCTCACTATCTACTCTTCTCCTTTCAGAATACTGACCATTTAACCCTACTCTCTGTTTTCTATCCTTTAACCAGTTTTTAATCCACAATAGGATAATACCTCCTATCCCATGACTCTCCACTTTCCTGTGGAGTCTTTCATGAGGTACTTTGTCAAACGCCTTTGGAAAATCCAGATACACAATGAGGGGAATAATCGAACGTCACCGGCGAAATAGATTCCCGTCGATCTATTTTGGCAGTGGCGCAACAGCTGGCCAGAACCATATTATCGAAAAAAAAAGATGGCCGGCCATCTTTTGTTTCGATAATACGGTTGGAACCGGCCAAATGCCATGGATTTAGCCAGGTTTGAGATGGCCGCTTTTGTTTTTCAGCGATAATGGAAGATAAAAGTGGCCATCTCAACCCCGGCTAAATCCAAGGCATTTGGCCGTGGGAGGAGCCAGCACTTGTAGTGCACTGGTCCCCCTGATATGCCTGGACACCAACCGGGCACCCTAGGGGGCACTTCTACAAATGTTTAAAAAATAGCCAAATTGCTCCCAGGTGCATAGCTCCCTTCCCTTGGGTGCTGAGCCCCCCAAATCCCCCCAAAACCCACTCCCCACAACTCTACACCATTACCATAGCCCTTACGGGTGAAAGGGGGCACCTACATGTGGGTACAGTGGGTTTTGGGGGGGTTTGGAGGGCTCAACACTTACCACCACAAGTGTAACAGGTGGGGGGGATGGACCTGGGTCTGCCTGCCTGAAGTGCACTGCACCTATTAGGTTATCCCCGATTCCCTCCGGTGGTCATCTGGTCAGTTGGGGCACCTTTTTGAGGCTTGATCGTGAAAATAAAAGGACCAAGTAAAACCGGCGAAATGCTTTTTAAAGCCGCTTTTGTTTTTTCCATTATACGCTAAAGCTGGCCATCTGATAGCCACGCCCATGCCCCGCCTTCGCTACACTGCCAACACGCCTCCTTGACTTTTCGCCGGCTTTGCGACGGGGAAGCGGCGATGGTGTCAAAATAGCAGCTTTCGATTATACCGATTTGGCTGCTTTTGCGAGATCGACGGCCATCTCCCGATTTATGACCAGCGATCACTTTCGAAAATGAATATCAACCGGCTCGCCTTTATCCACGTTTGTTCACTCCTTCAAAGAAATGTATTAGTATTTTGCCATCAGATGTTAACAAAACTGAAATGTAGCTAAAGAACAGCTTAAAAAAGGCAGCACAATCTTTGTTCCTGCAATGCAAAATAAGTGAGCACGAGAGACTCCATAAAAAAAAAAAGGACAAGATAACTAAAATCTTTCCAAAGTAAATTAATTGCCCAGTGAAATCCAGGTTTTTGGCAGCACTGGTGCTGATTTGCTAAGGTGTATCGACAAGCATCTGCTGCAAGATACAGCTGCTCTCCTGCTGCCCAGTGCTCCATCCAGGCACCAGATGAAAAAATTATGCTTGGCTTTTATTCAAACAGCTGGAGAGTTTCGCACTCTCTGCTGCTCACCATATTAATATTCCAAATGAAAACTCAGAGAGAAATGAGCCCCTGATTTTTGGACGACTTCAGCCTAAACACACCGGGGGTAGCATTCAGTTGCGGCGGTCAGCATCTCTTTAAATGTTGACAGCTGCGGGCAAAATTAGCCCCAGATATTCAATGCTGGGCATCAGCAATAAATATCTGAGGCAATAAGAGGTTTTTTTACTAAGCTGCGTGTGGGCAAGTTTTTGGCGTGCGCCGGGCCAGTTTTTATGGCGACTGGGAAAAAAGGCTTTTTTTTCAATGGGGTAAAACTGAAACCAATGTGCACCTATTTACGGAACGCCACCCATTGATCTAGCGGTATGGGCTCACACGCTACACGCGTGGTGACTGGTTAGTGTGCGTCAACTGCCAATTAACGCTGGAAATGCCATGCACAGTAGGAAATAAAAAAATTAATTGTCCCGGTGGTATTGGAGCATGCCAAATCTGAAATTAGCTCCAGGGGGGCACCCTAGACTGGCGGTAGTCTCATTTTGGCATGCGCTGCATGTGCGTAGAGCCTGCTGCACCTTTGTAAAAGGGCATCCAAATTAGCAAAAGTTACTCAGAATCACCTCCCTCTCAGATGCTGGTCCTGTTCAGCTCAGGACGGTTTTTGTCACACCTTTTATTTTCGTGTCCACATGTTGAATCCTATTGGATAGATGTTTGGGATAAAATTTCAAAAAAATTTGTCAATAAACACCAACATTACAATCTCATACATGCTTGTTCATAAATCCACCCACCCCCTTAAAGGGAGGCAAGGAGAAATCTAGCATCAATGAATTTGAGGTCCTGATTAGTCAGAAGAAACCCCTAGAACCTGGAATCTGTACCAGAAACAAACCCCAGACATATCCAATTGGGATTTAATTTACAATGTAAAATGGGAGAATTTCAGGGTCTGTCAAGTTGCCTTGAGTGACAAACATCTAACCAAGATGCAAGATGCCAACATTTTGTGATTTTTTTTCCAAGGACCATTTGGCAGTTTTTACCATTATAAGTAACTGAACAAACCACAAATATTACAACACTGAAAAATGCAGATGTGATGTACCACTGTTAAACAAATGCAAACTATCATGCAATCTTTCAAAAATACAATTTCGTGAGCTTTCCTCACCTCAAGCCAACAGAGGGTGCCGCTTAGTTTTCTAATATTCCATGAAGACTCAACCTACAGTAAAGAGAGAAAGAAATTGTTGTGGCTTCCTGAAGAAACCAATCTGCTCAGGGACGACAGAACACATGACACAAAGGCATGCTCAACAGTATTTCCTGTCACTGGGAACAAGTCAAGACTAAGGTTTAGGTCAACTATGCATATGCTTAGGGCCATAGGAGCCAACTTCTCACAATGATTGGGGGTGCTAAACCCAATGGAAATTACCCCTCCCTGGACACAATAAAAGAGTTTGCTCAATACTGGGGGTGCTCAAGCACCCACAGCGCCAGCTCCCATGCTTAGGGCCCAATTAGATATGTTAATTCAATGGCTTCTACAGCAGAGTTTTGCCCTTGTAAGTCAGCTGTTGGCAGTAGTAGTAGAGATAGGGGTACCAGAATCCACTGTTCTCTCTAAGCTGAGTGGGATCCTCCAACTGCATTACTGCCAGTAGGGGGCAGTACTTCAACATTGTGTTTTCAATCGCTAGGGACAGGCAGGTTCTCTGGAGTCCAGAAGCTTGCCTATCCCTCACTATTGAAAAGATGATAGTGAAACAGCACCCCCCACTGGCAGGACTGTAGGTGGAGGATTCCTGCTTAGCTTAGAAGGAATAGTGGCAGAGCCACTGTTTCTCAGAGATCTATTTGTCCCACACTTTGTTCACTGCCTTCCAGTTGGCAGAAGTTGGAGAGTAACACTTCTTACTTGGTGCTTCCTCCTCTTCAGGCAAAGTCACATGGAGTCCCATTTGAGATAGCTTTAAAATGTATTTATATTATGATGGAAGGCCCAACACATGTTTGCCTAAAGACCAACAAATTGTTAATCTTGCCCTGACTGGGAACAGATTGTACAGAAAATATAGAGCAATGCTGATCAAACCTTTCTGTGCCTGTGACCCCCATTATTGAGGTCACAGAAACCTACAACCCCAGGCAGCCTATCTTTCCATCCATGCCACTGCTCTCGGCCCTCCGTGGAGCCTATTAGGTATAACTATAGTGTAGACTCATCAGGAGAAGTGGGCCAATGAGGTGTTCATGACCCACAATTTAGGAAGCTCTAAGAATCCAAGGTGGGTGTAGCTGAAGGCACAATTGCACCACCTAGTGGGCAGCAAGAAATTAGTAAATCTTTCAGAATTTGAAGTGTTGTTTGAACAGGTTGAGCCAGGATTAAAGCCCAACGTTAATTGGGCCTCTTACCTCTAAGGGCCTTATTGAGGGTGAAGTTTTTTTCTTACTTGCTAGTTTCTTTTCCTTGATTCCTGCTAGACGAGTCCAGACAAGTGGGTTGTGCTCTCCAAGCAGTAGATGGGCACAAAACACTGATTTCCAGTGATGACATCACCAGTATAAGGAGGCATAAGGCAGAAATGAAATTGGTCTGCTATCCAGTAATGCACAGAAAGTCACAGACATCAGTTTCAATCCCTGCAAGGGTTTCTATTCCTTAGGCACGTCAACATGCTGTGGCCATGGGAGTGGCATAGCTTCTAACTGTCAGACGTGCCTTAGGGCAAACGGCTTACCCAGAGCCCACCCTTTAACGGGGGGAGGGGGGATGAGCTAACCCCCTTTCTCAGGGCTTGTATGGTGGGCTCCAGCTGGGCCATGTTGCGGGTAGGAACGGAAGGTGGCTGGAAATCTGGCTCTCGCTTTGGAGAATGACGGAAGATTCTAGCCATGATTTGGCTGTTATTATTTAAAATTAACCTGGGGGCAACTCCCTTGGGATGGAGAGAGGGAGTTGCAGCATTACTAAAAGGTCAGCCTCCCCCCCCCCCCCCGGACCAGGATCCTTCCTGCTCCTCGGAGGTGGCTTGCTTACCTGCCCTTCCTGGCCCCTGTTGTTATCAATATGTTTGTATGGGTATGGTGGGCTAACTACTTTGTCACAGTTTGGGGGGGGGGGGGGGGGGAGGTACATGAGGAAGAGCCTATGCAGAAGGATGTCTTTGAATGTTCACCAGCTCAATGGGATCCAGCTCAATACAGGCGTGGAGGTCCACATTTAGAATTTTAGCCTTGATGCTATTGTGGGTAAAAATTTATGTCTTTACTTTATTTGGCTTTATTGCACTATGACTACTTGCTGTGAATGATGGGTAGTCAGGCTGTTGATTGTAAATGAACAAATGTTTTACTTGTTTACTAGCTTGGGTTATATAATCAATAAACAAAGCTGCAGCCTGTTTTATACCAAGCAAGTCTCTCTGGTCTCAATTACACATAGATCTATATATTGTGTCTTCCTGCTATGCTATAATTATGCTTTTCAGGGAGAAAAAGGGGGTGATAAGTCTCGTATCCCCCCATTAAGCTACACCAGCACACAAGGAGCTTTCAAAGGAGATACAGCACATCCTACCCAACATATATACAACTGCCTCAAGTTCCCATTTCTATCTTCTAGCTGAAGAAAAGGGGGGAGGAGAGAAATGGACCCACAAGCCCTTTCAAGGGTTCCCTCCAGGGAATGAAGCCCATGTAAAAAAAACAGTGCTGTGCTTAAGTTGCTCCACTATACAAGAACTAAAGAATGGCTTAAAAGAATATTTACATACATTTTTCTCTCCTTCTGTGACACAGATTTCGTAGCTGTACGCCAGGAGGATGTCAATGAGACTGAGGAAGACCTGGCGATGAGATCTTTTATCCAGTAAATAGGATTTGTTCGTAAACTTCCTCAGCTGCTCTTTCTCTTCTTCTGAAAAGGAAACTGAACCCCCCCCCCCCCCCCCCAAAAAAAAAAAAAAAAAAATGACAAAAGAAAGCGTGGATAACTCCCACCAAAGTAAAACAAACAGTTCTTAACATGAGAATTTCACAAAATAAAGACAGAAAATTAATTCTTCCCTACACATCAGTAATCAGATAATTTAACTTGCTGTACTGTTAAAATATATAAAATCTTCTCCATTTTTTAATAATAGTTTTCTTCTAGGTCTGGTTTAAAACTGCTTAAGTGTCACTTTCAGCAGATTTAGGGCTGTTTACTAAGGTGCGCTAGCGTTTTTAGCACGTGCGCAAAATTAGCGCGCGCTGTATAGGCGACCATAGGAATACTGTGGGCTCCTACAGTTAGTGCGTGCTAATGGTTAGAACACGCTAAAAGAACTAACGTGCCTCTAGCGAAGCTTTGTAAATGGGAACCTTACAGGCCTGGAGATGTTTTAAGTTGTTGCAGTGCAATTGAGACCAGCTCAATAGTTTAAAAGAGTGTTTTTAAATGTTCAAGTGATGTTATAGTAAGCCCAGGGCAGGATTAACCCACTGATGGGCCCTAGGCAAACACCTACAGAAGGTGATCTCTCCACAGGAGAAACAAAAGCCAAATCCAAAAAAGTCCTCTCACAATTGGTGTTTCCTAAACAAGGTCTTTTTTTCAAATCAATAAAAACAACCCGACACGATTCGTGTTTCGGCCGTAAAGGCCTGCTTCAGGGGTCTATTGATTTTTGATTCAAAGAAATTGGCAAAACGGATGACTCACAGTTAATTGTCTATTAACTGAGATATCACATATAATATGCCACAGCACAAATCTCCCTGTCAAACGTAGTATACTTCTTTTTTATTCTATTCGGTACCCTATGTTTGACAGAGAGATTCGTGCTGTGGCATATTGCATGCGATATCTCTGAAGCAGGACTTTACGGCCGAAACACGAATCACGTCGGGTTGTTTTTATTGATTTGAATAAAGACCTTGTTTAGGAAACACCATTTGTGAAAGGACTTTTTTGGATCCACTGTTCATGCATTTGGCCCTAGGCAAACAAGCATATTGGGGCACCTCCTTGAAACATAAATATATTTAAACCTTTAACAAAGAGGAAAACAGCAGTGTTGGAAACCGAATGTAAGAATCGCCTGCTCACTGATTCCTCCTGCTGACCAAGAGGACAACGAACAGAGGCCCTGATGATCAATTTCTCCACGTTGTTCCAAACAGAGCTGTAAAATCAGTGCCAGAACAGCATGGGGAAATAACGTCCCTGTGATCGAAGCTATCAGCTTCGATCGTGGGGGTACGTTTGCGGGAGGATTGTGCCTGGGCATGCACCCAAGGCACAATCCTCCTGAAAAGTTGTTGGACAGGTTTGGGCTGTCAAAAAAAAAAACAAAAGCCTGGACATGTGAAACATACCAATACTAGGGGCCAGGCTAGCACTGACACGCATACGCCTGAAGCAAGACCATGGCGGACTGAGTTGAATCGGACAGTCGCAGCAGCGAACTGTATCTACCACGGACCCTGACGAAGTTCAAGAAACTTTGGCCGTAGTCAGCCATGGATTGTGGGAAGACGCTTGACATCCTTACAAGATAAGTTTTTGTATTTAAGATGTGGATTTGAAAGTTTGATAGTTTATGGAGATTTTTTTGCCGACAATGACAGCAACTGCTCCTGGAGATCGACGGCTGTGTGCCTAAAAGAACTGAGTCCGTTGAGGCTTTTTCCTCCAATTTTTTGATAATTTCATGATAACTGAGTATGGTATAAGAGTGCAGCTAAAGACTAGATTACAGTAATATTTATGAGAAGAAGATTTATCTGTTTGTCTATAGTTGCATTTTGGCCATGGGTTGCAGTCACAGAAGCATGCTTCTTCCAGTTTTTTGGGCTTCTGTTTCTGAAAGATTAAATTAACACACACTCTTCTTAGCTTTGCTATCAAATAATTTAGAGCCAATGAACCAGAAACACCAAGCCACTAACACCAGAGAAAAGTTGTTGTTCAGACCTGGAAGTAGCAACTGACTTCTCAGCCACAAAAAGTCACTCATCTAGGAAAATGACTTTGGCAGGGGAAAACCCCCCCAAAACAGTAGTAAATATAAATCAGGAAGGCATAAGATGCAACAAGGAGAATGGACCTAGGCGGATAAAAGCAACAAAGTCTAAACAGAGAAAATTCTAAACAAAACGTTGTCGTACTTCTTCTGGCTGTACGGAGAAGGACAAGGGAAGAAGCAAAGAGAAGAGATTTTGCTAGGAAAGATCATTTGCCCAGTGAGCTCCTACCCATGTTGTCAGGCTCCTGGCACTTTGTTTCTTCGGAAACCTCGGTCTTTCCAGACGGACAGGAGCCATCGATCCACCAGGCTTTATACGTCAATATGTGCTGGATGGCTTCATCATCAAACAAGTCAGCCCTAGAGAACAAAAGAATGACACATCTTGTGTTCTTATGTGAAAGTTGAAAGTCAGGCCAAGTAACTCCATCCAATGCAGGAATATATTAAACACATGCCCCCAGATTCTATATATGGCGTGTCGAGTAGCGTGCACAAATTTGTGTGCGTGGCCAATTTAAGTGCACTACTAAATTAAGAAATGAGCCAATTAGTCTTGATAACTGGCCGATAACGACCAATTATCAACACTAATTGGGCAAAATTGGAATTTACGCACATTTATATTTAGGTGTATTTTAAAAAGTGGCGAGCGTAAATTCCCATGAGTGCAGCCAAAAAGGGGGCATGGTCATGGGAGGAGTGTGGGCCTGTTAGGGCACAATCACATCTACATATACGGTTACAGAATTTGGGTGCGCAGGCATTTACTTCAGCTTTTCACCGGTGTAAATGGTTGCAACTAATCTAGGCGCATTCACCCGGTCTATGCGCTATTCTCTAAACCACGTCTGAATGTAGACGTGGCTTATAGAATACCTCTAGACGCGTGAATCGGGCACACCTAGATTTTAGTCGCCATATATAGAATCCCGCCCATGGAGAGTAATTCTATAAAGGCGGGGCCTATTTTTAGAAGTCACCTATTTGGAGTCTATTCTATAAAGGAAAGTAGGCACCTAGTTTCCTTAATAGAGGACAAGCACAGCAGGGCAAATATGCACATATTTTAAGTGTGACCACTGACACCAGGCCATAGAGCTGGTGGAAATGCTCACACCTAGACTGCTAAAAAATCTAATTTTAATCTATAGCTTTTATGGACTGCTTAATCCCTCCATAGGTCCTGAGAGGTTCACAAACAAAATGCGCATAAATTATAATATTCTATACTTTATGCACATAACTTTGCACCTCACCCACACGTATGCCCACCTTCAAACTACATGTCATCACATTTAGGTGCCATTTTGTAGAATGTTACATAACAAAATATTGGTGCATATCAGAAACACAGCAGCCAGACTTATTTTTGGTAAGTCGCAATTTGAAAGTGCAAAACCTCACCGTGAAAAGCTCCATTGGCTCCCTATTACTGAACGAATATACTTCAAAATCCACATGCTAATTCACAAGATTATCTACGGAGAAGTCCCTGGCTACATGCACAATCTGACTGATCTTCCAGCCAGAAACGGCTCTAAATCTTCTCGAACTTATCTCAATTTACATCTTCCCAATTGCAAAGGTCTAAAGTACAAAATGTATTACGCATCCAACTTTTCCGTTATAGGCAGCCAACTCTGGAATGCCTTACCAAGATCCATTTGACTAGTCAATGACCTTCTGCCCTTCCGGAAGCTGTTAAAAACCTACCTCTTCAAGCAAGCCTACACAAATGACCTGACTTAAACTAGACGCTACCCGGATTAGACTATGATGACAGAACCTTGAATATGCTCCCCTATTTAATCCTAAGTACATCCTTCTTCCAACCCCTCCCTACACATTCTCCCATACTAAACAACTTGATAATCCCATTACACACCTGCCTCCCACTCCCCTACCTCTACCATCCTCCTCCCTTGACCTTCTCACCTACCCACATCCAAATGACCACCTCTTCATTCATTATATTACAGCTGTATCCATTCTATGCTACTTTGTAAACTTGATGTACTATGTAAGCCGCATTGAACCTGCTAGTGAGTGGGAAAGTGCAGGGTATAAGTGTTACAAATAAATAAATCACTATAGGGCCCTTTCACAAAGCAGCAGTAAGTCCAACGCAGGCACCGGCGGTAGTTCCAGCCCCAGGCATGTGCCACTCCCAGAAGCGGGGAGAATAGGGCTGTAATTTTTAGGGCGGCGTTAACCCGGTGGTAATCGGGTGGCATCATGTGCTACTCGGTTGCTGCCAGGTTAGCGTGGGAGCCCATACTTCCAGCTCAATGGGTGGCGGTAAGGGCTCCCCCTCACATGGCCACGCAGTAAGAGCAATCTTACCGCATGGCCATGGCTATTTTCAGCCTTTTTTACCTGATACGGTAAAAAGGGCCACAGTGCCTGGCAAAAAAACAGCTCTTGCCGCTAGCGCAGGGTCCTTTTTACCACAGCTTGGTAAAAGGATCCCTATGCTCCTGGCTAAATTAATTTTTGTATAATCATATGAAGAAAAAAAAAGTGACCCTGATTTAACCACCCCTAAATATCTAAAGCCGCCTGCTTCAAACTTTTTGTCACCCCAAACTACATTTTGCCACAGCAAAGTCAGTCACATTTCTTCCATGATTAAAAGAGCGACTTATCTAGGTATAAAAGGTACCCATTTGAAACAAATATACCACATTTTCAGAATATTTCACATAAAAGTGCTCAGCAATAGATATCCTCTTTTTTGGGTTTTTTGTTTTGGTAAACCATCAAAATTAACACTGTTAATGCACATTAGTAAGTACCTGCAGTAAAAATAATCATGAACGTGTGTTAACGCAGCAGAGCAATTTGGTAACTCACTGTAAACTGTGGCTCAATGATTGATAAGCAATTAACAGAAGTTACTTGTTTAGGGATGTCAGAATTCCAGAACTAAGTCTTTTAGGACCACATTCTATTTATGGTGGTCAAAATTGCAGATGCACGCCCCAATTTGCGTGTGCAACTTAATTGGTTAACGAGCCAATTAACGCTAATTGGGCCCTAACTATTGGCATTATAAATTTGAATTCACTCGCACTTCTAATTGTTATTCAAAAAAAGATGCATGCATAAATCCTTTACTGTGTAACTTGAAAAGGGGTGTGGCCATGGGAGGGGCATGAGCGGGTCAGGCGTGTTCACTACAGATTTGCACAGTATTGTGGAATTAGGGGGGACCTACAGCTAATTTATGCTCCAGGATTTGCATCAGCTTTCAGCTGATGTAAATGCTCACGCCTAGTATCTGGGTACTTGACCCCTCTTTGGCTGGGTATTCAGTGCATAAACTGAACTGGCTCGAAGCACAAACTGAAACAGAGATCTTTAGATCCTTAAAAGCACAATAGCAGCCAATACTAGTACTGCAAGAAAATCCTGTTTGGGGGGGGGGGGGGGGGGGGAATACACCTGTCAGCCTATCAAGAGTCAGGGCAGGGCAAGTCCTGACAAAAGAAACTGGCTGAATGGAGGTGAGAGACGGAGAAGCAGCTGCCGTGGGAACAGTTATTACAGGAAGACAGCACCAAGACAGCTGCTTGGAGTAATCACAGCACAGACGAAGAGACTTAGCAGCAGAAAGGCTTAGGAATCCATCTGCTGTTGCTTCTCGAAGTCAGGCGTGGTTAAAGCAAGAACTTGGCCATTTCTTTTGCGCACTGTTGACAACTCTCTGCGGAGGTTTCATATTCATTTAGGTGTCCTTACACTGAGTGAAAAAATCTCAGCATCCGTATGGTGGTTTTCAGGTTTCCAAGCTGGCTGTTCTGCGAGTGCCATCTTCAGAAGGAATGTTGACGGCAGTTCCCCCCACCGAGCCCCACGGGCCCTACGGGCCCCAGAATGGCAGGGAAGTCTTGCAACCTCATTCATCAAATTAGTTAATTTAGTTTGCAGAGCTAGTAGTGGTAGCCTGGTGGGGTCAAGAACTTGGAGGCAGTAGGAGAATATGTCAGATCATCTAGGCAGAGTGTGTGCTGGGCATGGCCGCCGAGAGGGGGGGGGGGGCAAAATTCGCCGTCCCAGGCCTCCAAGGGGGGCCCGGCGTTGCGGTCTCTTGCTCATGAAGGAACCGGGGTGATCGCGCCCTGACAGGAGCAGGTGAGAGAAAACTCCGGCGCTGGCCCCCACCTTGGAGGCTGGGGACGACCCGGAGGAGCAGACAATGCAGGTCTTCCTCCAGCGCTGCTCTTCACTCTGCCACTGCTTGCTAAGTGGCTGCTTTTCCTCTCAGGCCGCGCATTCTCGATCCTGAAACCAACCATAAGCTGAGAGAAAAAGCAGCCGCAGGGGAAGGCAATCGGCAGAGTGAAGAGCTGGAGAAAGACCTCTTCTGTGGGTGTGACCTCAGCCAAGGTAACATTTCAGTTGTGGTGACGATCGCGGAGAGGGGAGCAGCGGCGATTGTGAGGGGGGGGGGGCGGTGGTCTGGGCCTTCCGGTGACCCTTCCCCGGCCACATCTCTCAGCGGCCCTGGTGCTAGGGGGCAGGTGACTTGAACTGCGAGGGAGCAGACTTCATTTGACCCATGGCTTTATAGGGGTACCTTTAAAAACAAAAGGGAACACAATTTTTTCATAAAAAAAATCCTTTAATAGTGAACTTTGATTGAAGAAAGACCCGACACGGGCCGTGTTTCGGTGCCACCGCACCTGCGTCAGGGGTCACACCAATGACAAAGGAGGATTCAATAGACCAATTTCAAAAGGCTGATGCTTTCCAAAATCCTTTGTGATATATTCCATATGGTATAATCTGAAGTGGTTCAGTTTGATGCAGAATATGAAGTCTAAGAAGCCATGCAACTGTACCAAGTTCCAGTGTCTGAAGTGGAACACAGAGCCAGCCCTTTACAGTTCGTGAGTTTAGGTGGCACTAGTTTAGGTGGATTGTGCTGCTAGTGCCACCTAAACTCATGAACTGTAAAGGGCTGGCTCTGTGTTCCACTTCAGACACTGGAACTTGGTACAGTTGCATGGCTTCTTAGACTTCATATTCTGCATCAAACTGAACCACTTCAGATTATACCATACGGAATATATCACAAAGAATTTTGGAAAGCATCAGCCTTTTGAAATTGGTCTATTGAATCCTCCTTTGTCATTGGTGTGACCCCTGACGCAGGTGCGGTGGCACCGAAACACGGCCCGTGTCGGGTCTTTCTTCAATCAAAGTTCACTATTAAAGGATTTTTTTAATGAAAAAATTGTGTTCCCTTTTGTTTTTAAAGGCCCTTTGTGTTGTTTTTTTGTGCTTGCTCTTTTTTTGTACTTGGTTCCCTCTCTTTGCTATTTTATAGGGGTACCACCTTGCAGTGCAATACCTGAATTCAAAAAAGCATGGGACAAGTATGTGGGATCTCTTAGGGCGCAGAAAAGATAGGAGATGGTACCGATGGGCAGACTGGACAGGCCATATGGGGGGAGGGGGGGGGGTCGATAGTCAAAGCAATTTAACTGACCAGAAATGGTTCCTGGCTAGTTAAATCGCTTGATAATCAGCGGCAACAGGTTAATGTGGCTGAATTATCACCACAGACCACTAAACTCAAAGCCAGACATTTTCTGAGCGGTCCGGGGGCGAAGTCGGCATTTATGCAATTAAGTGCTGATAATCACCACTTAACCACCTCAGCATAGCTGTTAAATTGGACCACATAAAAGTCAGCCTTACCTTCATGCAGTGTCACTTACGCAGTTAAATACTGAATATCACACTTAACCACATAAGAAATAAACCCAAATATTCAATGTCAGTGCTGCACATAACCTTGCACTGAATATCCAGGAATCAGGCCGGCTGCGGCTAAATAAAACACTCACCGCTGCCAAATAATCAACCCCATAGTCTTTATCTGCCACCATTTTCTACATTTCAGTTGCAGTAGTTGCTTTGAGCATGGATGAGCACCTGGACTGAAGGGAGAACACCCCATTCTGAGGGCATCAGCTACTTTGTCCATCAATGACCTTAGCTCTTACACGGAAGGGGCTTTTTTTTTTTTGGCTAATCTGGCCCCTGCTTCAAAAACAATGAAGATCATTGGTTCACTGGATCAAGTATTCGATAATCACAGATTTCTGGATAGGAGGGCAGGATCTGGAAGTCTACATTTTTATCAAACATTATATTTTTTATTATAATGGACCAAACAAATGGTAAATACACTGTGGGTACTTTTACCCACTGGGTTTGCATTGATAAACGAAGAAAAACTAGGTGCAGTTTGTTACGCTTATTGTCCCGGAAAACAAAAAGGTAACAATGTAGATTTGGGCCTCTTTGTTCTACAGGTACTTTTTCTCTTGCAAATAATACAGTTTCCCTTTGAAAATTCAGGGGACCATGGGAAAGGTATTTTGCAGGTACAAAGCACATTGAGGGGGTCCTTTAGCTACATATACAGGGGTGTTTTACAGGGACAAACATGTTTTTTTTATCAGTGTAAAAGTGTTTGAAACTGCCCTTTCCATGCAGTCAGTAGACCCTTCACTGGTCACCGCACTGTACATGCAAAAGAATTATACTTTCATGAGCCTCATATGTCCAGAGATCACATAAGCCCACTTTTCTTTTAGTGGAATCTGAAAGCAAAGAGGAGGAATTTAAGATCTAAAGCCTACAAGGCCAAGAACTTAGAAGCTACAGTTTACCAATAAGTTTAAAATGATCAAGTATAACTGTATTTTTTTTTTTACATTTTGTAAGAAGATAGAGCGAGATCTTAGGATCTCAGCTGGATAACGATCTTAAGAAATGGCTGAGAGAAGTTCCTTTGGAGGTCATTTATTCCCATTCACAAATGACTACCAAACACAAAAAGTACAAAGATGCTGTTCAAAGAAGAAAGTGGCGACCAGACTTAAAAAAAAAAAAATCAGGCAATAAAAGGGAGGGAAATGGAGGGCAATTTCTATTGTAACCATAGAAACACCTTCATGCCAGAGAACCATAGAAAGCTTTTGTCTTCTTCCTTATTGTAATGCTAAAACCTCACATAAACCTGTACTTTTAAACAAGTAACATTTTTGCAGAAACAAATGTTAAGTCAGGAATTTATCACAACACTGACTGCCTAGCCATTCACCCTGGAGGTGCTACATTTCCATAGGTTAAAATAGCTGAAACTCAACTAACCGTGAAGCACTTCTAATATGTTGGATTTTTGGTAGACATCTCCCTGTCCCTTACCTAACCCACCCTCATCCCCTTAGACTGTCACTGAAATGCTTTGATGGTTCACTTATATATACTGTTATTTACTAACATTTGCTTATTTCAGATCTGATGAAGAAGGGCTATCTTAAAAAGCTAATCAACAAAATGTATTAAGTTAGTCCAATAGAAAAGGTATCATCTTATTTTCTTTTCTATGTTTTATTTTATTCTATTTCTATTGATTACCTTTAAAAGTGGACTAACACAGCTACCACACCTTTCTACTGGTAGACATCTGAGAGAAATGTTATATGTGCCAAGTGTCTCTTTTTCAACTAATTCATATATTTTATTTCTCTCCCAAAACATCACTCCCCCCCCCCCCCCCCCGCCCAGAATAAAGAGAAATTATTGCAGTTTAAAATGCAAGAACTGATTATAGGTAAGTAGTGCAAGTTCCCAGGGGACCAGGTTCACCTCCCACCTTAGCGTACAAAAAACAACCTCTTTCTCCATTAAAAATTACACAACAAAGATCTGACAATTCCAAAATCAAGAACCCAAACTGCTTTCTCATAGGGGAAAAAAAAAAGTGCGTCTTGACATTTCATGCTGCATGTACTCATCAATTCAACTGGCTACAGGTCAGGTTTTGTTCCAGATTGCTTTAAGTCAAAAAAACCCTAATTTTGACCTTCTTACATTCAACACACTTTACTGTAATGCTTAAATGATTTCTAGAAACTGTCTTGTTTGTTTGGCTCAATTTGACTGCAAACTCCATGTAACAGAAACCATGCTATTTTATGCACCTGCACAGCACTCAATATAATTAAGGGGATGGAACACTTCTCACACTAGGGAAGGCTTAAGAGGTTAGGCCTCTTCAGCTTAGAAAAAAGATGGATGAGCAGAGATGTGATAGAGGTCTACAAAATCCTGAGCGGTATAGAATGGTTAAAAGCATATCGATTTTTTACTCTTTCAAAAAGTAGAAAGACTAGGGGACACTCAATGAAGTCACAGGGCAATAATTTTAAAACAAATATGAGGAAATATTTTTGTACTCGGCAAATAGTTACGCTGTGGATCTTGCTGCCAGAGGATGCAGTTACAGCAGTTAGCATATTTGGGTTTAAAAAAGGTCTGGACAAGTTCCTGGAGAAAGTCCAAAGTCCATAGTCTGCTATTGGGATAGATATGGGGGAAGCCACTGCTTGTCCTGAGAACGGTAGCATGGAATCTTGCTATGCTTTGGGATTCCGGAATCTAACTAATCTTTGGGAATCCGGAATCTTCCTACTCTTTAGGAATCCGGAGTCTTGCTACTCTTTGGGTTTCTGTCAGGTACTTGTGACCTGGATTGGCCACTGTTGGAAGCAGGATGCTGGTCTAGATGGATCACTGGTCTGACCCAGTATGTCTATTCTTATGATCTTATGTACCTAGTATAGTGCTACAGAAAGGCTAGTACCTCATTTTAAAACACAGAATTCTATATAGCCTGAAATGGGACTACTAAAAAGCACAGTTACAGGTCGAAGATGGATTGGCATTGTAAAAAAAAAAAAAAAACCCACTGAAATCTGTGATGACTGGGAGCAAAGCAGGCTGAACTCTGAAATACATGCGTTCCCCCTTCAGGGACTGCTCAATGGAGTTTGATAGATGCCTCAGAGCTAATGTGTCATTAGCAAAAGCAGCTTAAGGCAGTGCAGAGCAGCCAAAAAATATTGTTTGTATAGCACTAGGAAAATACATAACGCATAAATATACTGAATGATCAATGAGGCTCGCCTTGACGAGCTGCAACATGGCTAGAATTTTGATGACCCTGGTTCAATGGTACAAGAAGAGCTGGTCTGGAAATCAGGAGCGGTGTATGTAGGAAAGACAGAAGAAATAAATGCAAGAGAGAGGGTTTTTAAAAAGTGAAGATACTTACCTGTAGCAGGTATTCTCAGAGGACAGCAGGCTGATTGTTCTCACATGTGGGTCGACATCCGCGTCGACCCAGGAATCGGCATTTTGCAAGCAAAATATAAACAAAGTTTTGTCGGAGTCTTCTGGTGCGCGTGCAGCGCGCATGCGCGGACTGATTTCCCACCCGTCGCGTGACCGTGCCTCCTCAGTTTAATCAAAAAGCAAATAAAGAAACCTGACGCGGCCAGAAGGGTGCAATCAGGATCATGGTTCTGCAGTCTTGCTTGAGTTTCAGCAAAGTCTTCCCCACCAGAGGTATGGCAGGATACGCATACAGAAGGCCTGTCCCCCCATGCAGGAGAAAGGCATCTGACGCTAGTCTGTCGTGGGCCTAAAGCCTGGAACAGAACTGAGGGACCTTGTGATTGATCTGAGTGGCAAAAGGATCCACCGAGGGGGTGCCCCACGCTCGGAAGATCTTGCGGACTACGCCCATGTTCAGTGACCACTTGTGAGGTTGCATAATCCTGCTCAACCTGTTGGCCAGACTGTTGTTTACGCCTGCCAGAAAAGTGACTTGGAGAAACATGCCGTGACGGCGTGTGCAAAGCCACATCTGGACGGCTTCCTGACACAGAGGGCAAGATCCGGTGCCCCCCTGCTTGTTGGTGTAATACATGGCAACCTGTTTGTCTGTCTGAATCAAAATGATTTGGTTGGACAGTCGATCTCTGAAAGCCTTTAGAGCGTTCCAGATCGCTCTTAATTCCAGGAGGTTGATCTGCAGACCTTTTTCCTGAAAGGACCAGGCTCCCCGAGTGTGGAGCCCATCTACATAAGCTCCCCACCCCAGGAAAGATTCATCCGTTGTCAGCACTTTTTGTGCCTGAGGAACTTGGAATGGTCACCACAAAGTCAAATTGGATCGAATCGTCCACCACTGAAGAGAATTCCGAAAGTCGATGGACAGTTGGATTACATCTTCTAGATCCCCAGCAGCTTGAAATCACTGGGAAGCTAGGGTCCATTGAGCTGATCTCATATGTAGACGTGCCATGGGCATTACATGAACTGTGGAGGCCACGTGCCCCAGAAGTCTCAACATCTGCTGAGCCATGACCTGCTGAGATGCTCGAACCATGGACACCAGGGACAGAAGGTTGTCTGCCCTTGCCTCGGGGAGATAAGCTCGAGCTGTCTGAGTGTTCAGCAGAGCTCCAATGAATTCCAATTTTTGGACTGGGGTGAGATGGGACTTGGGATAATTTAAGACGAACCCCAGTAGCTCCAGCACCTGAACAGTCATTCGCATGGACTCCAGAGCACCTTCCTTTGAGGTGCTCTTCACCAGCCAATCGTCGAGATAAGGAAACACATGCACTCCTAGTCTGTGTAGAGACGCTGCGACTACAGCTAGGCATTTTGTAAACACTGGGCGCAGACGCCAGGTCGAAAGGCAGTACACGGTACTGAAAGTGCTGTGTTCCCAGCCGAAATCGAAGATACTTCCTGTGAGTAAGTATGTGTGTGTAAGCATCCTTTAAGTCCAGAGAGCATAGCCAATCATTTTCCTGAATCATGGGAAGAAGGGTGCCCAGGAAAACCATCCTGAACTTTTCTCGGATAAGAAATTTGTTCAGGGCCCTTAGGTCTAGGATGGGATGCATCCCCCCTGTTTTCTTTTGCACAAGGAAGTACCTGGAATAGAATCCCAGCCCTTCTTCCCCTGGAGAAACGGGTTCGACCACTTGAGCCTGTAGAAGGGCGGAGTTCCTCTGCAAGTGCCTGCTTGTGCTGGGACCTGTAGGACTGAGCTCCTGGTGGGCAATTTGGAGGCTTGGATTCCAGATTGAGGGTGTATCCTAACCGGACAATTTGAAGAACCCACCGGTCGGAAGTTATAAGAGGCCACCTGTGGTGAAAAAACATTAACATCCCCCCAACCGGCAAGTCGTCCGGTACGGACACGTTTACTGAGGCTATGCTGACCTGGAGCCAGTGAAAAGCCTGTCCCTTGCTTTTGCTGGGGATCGGCAGTGGTCTTAGGCGCACGCTGTTGACGAGAACGAGCGCGCTAGGACTGAGCATGGGCAGGCTGCCGAGAAGCAGAAGTGTACCTACGCCTAGCAAAGGAATAGGGAGCACTCCTCTTCCCTCCAAAAAACCTCCTGGATGAGGAGGTAGTAGCAGAAGACGCCCGGCGGGAGAGAGAATCCATAGCATCACTATGCTTCTTGATCTGGTCAACTAGATCCTCTACTTTCTCACCAAAAAGGTTATCCCCCCGGCAAGGAATATTTGCCGCTGCTGGACTGAATGATCCAGGTCAGAGACACGCAGCCATGAGAGTCTGCGCATCACTATACCTTGGGCAGCGATCCTGGATGCTACATCAAAAGTGTCGAACGTACCCCTGGCCAGGAATTTTCAACACGCCTTCTGCTGTCTGACCACCTGGCGAAAAGGCTTGGCCTGCTCAGGAGGGAGTGCATCAACCAAGCTGAACAGTTGCCTCACCGATTTCCGTAAGTGGACGCTCATGAAGAGCTGGTAAGTCTGGATCTTGGCAGCGAGCATAGCGGCCTGATACGTCTTCCTCCCAAGAGTCCAAGGTTCTAGATTCTCTGCATGGGGGCGCCGAGGCATAGTCCCTATTGCTCTTGGCTCATTTGAGGGTAGAGTCCATCACCATGGAATTGTGAGGTAGCTGAGATCTCATCAAACCAGGTTCACCGTGGATCCGATATTGGGATTCAGCTTTTTTCGGGATCACGGGATTAGACAGAGGGAACGACCAGTTTTACATAAGGACTTCCTTCAGTACATTATGCAAAGGAGCCGTTGCAGCCTCTCTAGGCGGAGAAGGATAATCCAGGACCTCAAGCATCTCAGCCCTGGGCTCATCCTCAACCTCCAAAGGGAAGGGAATAGCTGCAGCCATTTCCCGGACAAAGGATAGACTCTCTGATGGAGAAAGTCTCCTTTCTGGTGGAGGAGAAAGGATCAGAGGGAATCCCATAGGACTTGTCAGAAGAAAAGTACCTGGGATCTTCCTCTTCCACGAACGCTCATCTTCAGTATCGGACAAAACGTCCCTCAGAGCAGTCCAAAACTGAACCTGCCTCAACGCCGAGGAGCGACGTTCTCTATGGCGGTGCTGAGAAGTCGATGCCCACCTGGACTGCGGTGAAGCTTCCTCCACTGACATCGAAGGGAAGGCGACCTGGGTTGAAGGGAAGTCGAACTGGGTCGCAGGCGGCACCGAGGTCGGGGACCTCACCACAGGCGAAGGGCCAGATGCCACTGCAGCAGACGGTACGGAAGGTGCAAGCACCCCCGACACTGAAGCAGACTGGCACAGCAATCTTTCCAGAAGCACTGGAAGCAGGGCCCTGATGCGTTCGTCGAAAGCCACCATCAGACAAGGCTGCAGGGTCGATAAAGTAGCCAGTGGCAAAATCTGTCGAGGCTCGGGAGCAGGTACCGGGCTGCCAGAAGAAAAAACGCATCGGCACCTCCTGAATAGAGGGGGAGCAATCCTCTCGGCGCTGATGCTTCTCGGGTGCTAATTCCTTCAACGCCCCGGAGCTCCTGGTACCGTATGTTGGAGAATGATGACTGTGCTTCTTCGCCTTCGCTTGACGCCCGTCATCGAGACTCCTCGGTACCGAGGATGTGGAATCCTCACACCTCCTCGGGGCTGGGTCCGACGAAGTTAGGTCCTGGGGGGCCTGCATAACAGGAGGCCTCGAGGCAGGTGGAGACCCACTCGATGCCTCACTGCTCCCAGCACGAATTGGTCTTTCAGCAGCCATTACCTCCGCTCCCGATGTCGATGCTTCCCTTGATGTCGATGCCACCAACCTCGGTACCAAAGTCGAAGGCCCAGACCGAGCCTCAAAACACTTTTCTCGTTGGGCTTCTCGAGATGCTTGGGTCCGTTTCTTCACACAAAGACACAGACTGCAAGTGGCTGGGCTATGGTCGGGCCCAAGGCACTGGATACACCAGGCATGGGTATTGGAACCTGAGATGGTCCGGTTGCACATAAGTACATAAGTAATGCCACACTGGGAAAAGACCAAGGGTCCATCGAGCCCAGCATCCTGTCCACGACAACGGCCAATCCAGGCCAAGGGTACCTGGCAAGCTTCCCAAACGTACAAACATTCTATACATGTTATTCCTGGAATTGTGGATTTTTCCCAAGTCCATTTAGTAGCAGTTTATGGACTTATCCTTTAGGAAACCGTCTAACCCCTTTTTAAACTCTGCCAAGCTAACCGCCCTCACCACATTCTCCGGCAACGAATTCCAGAGTTTAATTACGTGTTGGGTGAAGAAAATTTTCTCCGATTTGTTTTAAATTTACTACACTATAGTTTCATCGCATGCCCCCTAGTCCTTGTATTTTTGGAAAGCATGAACAGACGCTTCACATCCACCTGTTCCACTCCACTCATTATTTTATATACCTCTATCATGTCTCCCCTCAGCCGTCTCTTCTCCAAGCTGAAAAGCCCTAGCCTCCTTAGTCTTTCTTCATAGGGAAGTCGTCCCATCCACGCTTTCATTTTAGTCGCCCTTCGCTGCACCTTTTCCAATTCCACTATATCTTGAGATGCGGCGACCAGAATTGGACACAATACTCAAGGTGCGGTCGCACCATGGAGCAATATAACGGCATTATAACATCCTCACAGCTGTTTTCCATACCTTTCCTAATAATACCCAACATTCTATTCGCTTTCCGAGCCGCAGCAGCACACTGAGCAGAAGGTTTCAGTGTATTATCGACGACAACACCCAGATCCCTTTCTTGGTCCGTAACTCCTAACGTGGAACCTTGCATGACATAGCTATAATTCGGGTTCTTTTTCCCCACATGCATCACCTTGCACTTGCTCACATTAAACGTCATCTACCATTTAGCCGCCGAGTACAACGTTTGAAGCCGCTGGGTGTCTTCGATGACATGGAAGGAAAAACGGCTTTGGCGAAATCAAAAGATGTGATTGTGCCTGACAAAAGAAAAAGGGCACAAAAATAAGGGAATAACCCGACCGCACGGCTTAAAAACCGGCCACGACGAAAAACAAAGGAAACTTGAAAAAGGACAAAACTAAAAGTACACTACAGGAACTTTTTTTTTTGTAATGACAATAACAACAAAATAAAGAAAAAATTAGAAAAAAAAAATCGAAAACTCAAAGACTCTTTCCTGGGCCTGAGAGGAGCGCAGAAAAAAAACTACCGCACCTCAACGCAGAGAAAACTAAGGAGGCACGCTCGCGTGGTGGGCGGGAAATCAGTCCGTGCACACGCGCCAAAAGACTCTGGCAAAACTTTGTTTATATTTTCCTTGCAAAATGCCAATTCCTGGGCCGGCGCAGACGTCAACCGACATGTGAGAACAAGCAGCCTGCTTGCCCTCCAAGAAATTATGTTACCTGAGAATAGCTAGAATACTGATATGGAAAGCAGGTTTTCCCTCATTTTATCTAATGCCAAAAGAATCCATGTTTAAAACCAGGAGAACCTCAACTCTCCCTGGAACTAAAACAGTTCTTAGTGGGAATGATTTTACAGCAGAAAAACAAAATGGTTTTTATTCCCTGACCTCAAATACACAAACACATTATTAAATTACCCTGAAAAGTATACAGTCTGAGGAAAATTAACTCAGTGGACTAATGTTTACTTTCAATCAACTACAACCATAATCTAGTAAGGATCGATCCAATATCTATAAAAAGAAAAATCTCGCATTACATTTTTTATTGAGCAAAGTAAAAAGTAGATCAGCATAGGATATATATATATATATTACATACATTTGTACCCGCGCTTTCCCACTCATGGCAGGCTCAATGCGGCAGGCAATGGAGGGTTAAGTGACTTGCCCAGAGTCACAAGGAGCTGCCTGTGCCAGGAATCGAACTCAGTTCCTCAGGACCAAAGTCCACCACCCTAACCACTAGGCCACTCTTCCACTCCATATAATGCCTTTGTGCCTGCAAACACACAAACTAAGACACAGTACACCGTTAAAACACGAGATTTCAGCACAAAGAAACCGACTGCAGGTTCTCTGGCTAAGAAATAAAGCGGCACTTACAGGTAATGACTAGCATCAAACTTGGCATCTTCAGCTGCCAGTCGCTTCTGTCGGCAGTCAGCTGGCAATGTTGCATCTGGATCCTTTAGGTCAATGACATCACTCAGCTCATCCTTAAAACGTAGCAAAAAGAGAATAAAAAGATGGGCATAAGAACCAAAGCCTGCATTCCATCTGGAGCAGCGTTTTAGAAAGGACGTACTAATCAGAACTGAAATGTCTACATAAGTACATAAGTATATAAGTATTGCCACACTGGGACAGACCAAAGGTCCATCAAGCCCAGTTTCCTGTTTCCAACAGTGGCTAATCCAGGTCACAAATACCTGGAAAGATCCCAGAAAAGCTCAATACATTTAATGATGCTTATCCCTGAAATAAGCAGTGCATTTTCCCCAAGTCAATTTATGTTCAATAGTTTTTATTAAAGAAGATGCAGTTTAACATTGTAATTGAGTATTGTATACAATCCTCTTTATCACACCGCTTGTTAACAATAACCAATTCTAACATCAACAACAAATTACTTTTATTATTATTGTTCTTTCCCCTTTTCCCCTCCCGTCCCCCCTTCCCAAGCTCCCCCCCCAACTGACCCTTCCCCCTCCCTCTCATTCTTCTCCTCCTTGTATATTTGCACATTTCAGTCATCTGTTTATTGATTATACATTTGCAACGTATTCATTATTAAACTGCGGGCTCTGCCCCCCATCAATTGAATATAAGGTTCCCATATTACCCAAAACTCCTTTTCCCCAAGTCAATTTAATAACGGTCTATGGACTTTTCCTTTAGGAAGCCGTCCAGACCCTTTTTAAACCCTGCTAAGCTTGCCACCTTTACCACATTCTCTGGCAATGAATTCCAGAGTTTAATTACACGTTGATTTAAGAAAAAGTTTCTCCAATTCGTATTAAATTTTCTACTTAGCTTCATCGCATGCCCCCTAGTTCTAGTATTTTTGGAAAGAGTAAACAAGCGATTCATGTCTACCTGTTCCACTCCACTCATTATTTTATAGATCTCTTTCATATCTCCCCTCAGCCATCTCTTCTCCAAGCTGAAGAGCCCTAGACGCTTCAGCCTTTTCTCATAGGGAAGTTGTCCCATCCCCTTTGTCATTTTCGTCGCCCTTTCTGTACCTTTTCTAATTCCAGGATATCTTTTTTGAGATGAGGTGACCAGAACTGAACACAATATTTGAGGTGCGGTCTGGATGTGTCAAGTTCCACTAGAATTTCAGAACAGGATCTGCTGACGTAGGTTCTGTTCTGAAATACATCCAGCAATGGATGCTTGTGTGCCAGTTATGTGCACTGAGAGAATCCATTTTCCGTCTAAGGTATCAATGGATCCAGCACAGCAATAAAAACATTTATGAGCCAGCACATAAATGTGTACGTTCTGAAATTCTAGAGCCAGCAGATTGGTTAGTTAGACCTTAAGACTCGTTAATTCAAAAGTTTGCTAATTAAAGAGGAAAGGCACAAAGGTGTCAATTGCATTTACTTTTAACACAAACGAAACCTCAAAGCTCCAAACAACACCCGCTCACATGCAAAGCTTAATGAGCGATTAGATTAGAAACAGTACTGTGTGGAAATTTATAAGAGAGAAGTCACAAAGGTGCTATTTTAAATTTATAGACAGTAGGGGTTTTTTGAGAACAGTCTTTTCTCTTAGAGGAGTTTTTCACTGTTCTTTTTTGTGAAACCGATGATAGTACTTGGAACTCCTACAACAGCAGCACTGTTAAGCATTGCATGTGAGTGGGTGTTGTTCGGAGCTTTGAGGTTTCATTTGTGTTAAAAGTAAATGTAACTGACACCTTTGTGCCTTTCCTCTTTAATTAGCAAACTTTTGAATTAATGAGAGTTTAGTTATTTAGTTTGCTCCTCGGAAGAATTATAACAAGTTAGATCTTAAGAAATTATTTGGACTTACGAAGTCTAGCCTCTAGTGGACCACCTTACTTCCAACTCCTAACTCATCTACCATAAGTGTCCAGGATCTAGCACTGTATTTTAGCAATGAAGTATTATTAGGAGCCAGTTGTAATTTAAGAATTTAGCAGGAGATGGGGTGAGATTTGATGACCCCCTCGGTCCCACTAGGTTAATGTGGAACCAATTTGAACCTATTTCTGCGAGTGAGGTTAGTCAATTACTACATAAATATGCTGTCAGCTTGTATTTTGGATAATTGTCTGATTTACTTGATGTGCTCTCCTTCTGTCACATTTATACTTATCCTATGTGGCTGAACACAAATGATGAGTTTAAGCTGTTTTCCCGCTTCAGGTGGAGACACTGTACTTACTCCCATGTTAATATTTGAAAGGTATTAATTCGCAAACAAACCATTTCCAGAGACGGGAAGGTAGTAGAACCAGAGGGCATGAACTGAGGTTGAAAGAATGAAAACGGTAACGGAATTCAAAAATGCGTGGGACAAACACAAATAAATCTTGTTTAGAAGGATTGAATCCAAAGAAGCTTAGCAGAGATTAGGTAGGAAAGCCAGTGCTGGGCAGACTTTGACTTAGGACATACACAATAAAAAGACAGGACATATCTAAATTGTGGACGCCTCCTTGTGGTGTGCCACAGGGTTAGCTGCTTTCTCCACCCTGTTTAATTTAATGTTGCAACCACTTGCAGAGGCCCTTGATAAAATTAATATTAAAGCATTTATATATGCAGATGATGTAACATGTTATCAGCAAGTGGCAGCAATGATACTGATGCTCTACTTCATTTCTTTGAATGAGTGAATAAATATGTCGATATAGGTGAGCCAGTTGATGTAGTGTATCTAGATTTTCAGAAAGCTTTTGACAAAATTCCTCATGAGAGACTCCAGAGAAAATTAAAAAGTCATGGGAAGAAGGCAATGTTCTGCTGTGGATTAAGAATTGGTTATTGGACAGAAAGCAGAGGAGAGGGTTAAATGGCCATTTGTCTCAATGGAGGAGGGTGAATAGTGGAGTGTCACAGGGATCTGTATTGGGATCAGTGTTATTTAACATATTTATAAATGATCTGGAAATCTGAACGACAAATGAGGTGATCAAATTTGCAATGACACAACACCATTCAAACACATGCGGACTGTGAAAAATAGCAGGAAGACCGGGTATCCAAACGGGAGATTACATTTTATGTGGACAAATGTACAGCTCCTTGTGACTCTGGGCAAGTCACTTAACCCTCCATTGCCCCTGGTACAAAATAAGTACCTGAATATATGTAAACCACTTTGAATGTAGTTGCAAAAAAAAAAAAAAAAAAAACCAACCCTCAGAAAGGCGGTATATCAAGTCCCATATCCCTTCCCTACCCATGAAAAAGATCTAGGTGTTATTGTAGACAATATGCTGAAATTTTCTGCCCAGTGTGCGGCAGCAGCCAAAAAAGCAAAACAGGAATTATTAGAAATGGGATGGTAAATAAGACCAAGAACGTGAAATGGGACTTGACATACCGCCTTTCTGAGGTTTTTGCAACTACATTCAAAGCGGTTTACATATACTCAGGTACTTATTTTGTACCAGGGGCAAACTTGCCCAGAGTCACAAGGAGCTGCAGTGGGAATCGAACTCAGTTTCCCAGGATCAAAGTCCACTGCACTAACCACTAGGCTACTCCTCCAGAATACTATAATGGCTCTGTATCACTCCATGGTGAGGCCTCGCCTTGAGTATTGTGGCAGGGGAAGGACGGCCAGAGGACCAAAACATGGCAGGCAGCAATGCAGAATCATCCGAGAGAGAGAAAGGGAACGGTCTAAAGGAAAAGGTAGGACTTAAAAAGGGATCGAAACCAGGGATAGGACTTCTCACTACTGAGTTCTACTGGCAGAGCATTCCAGAGAGAGGGGGCAGTAGAAAAGAAGGCACAGTGTCAAGTGGATTCGAGGCTGGAGCAAGAAACAGGAGTAAGGCCAACCGGGATGAGTGGATCGAGAGGGTACATAAGGTAAAATTATGTATCATACCTGATAATTTTCTTTCCATTAATCATAGCTGATCAATCCATAGACTGGTGGGTTGTGTCCATCTACCAGCAGGTGGAGATAGAGAGCAATCCTTTTGCCTCCCTACATGTGGTCATGTGCTGCCGGAAACTCCTCAGTATGTCGATATCCAAGCTCCATCCGCAGGACTCAGCACTTAGAGAATTACACCCACAAAGGGACACTCTGCCCAGCTCACCACCGCCGAAACGAGGGAGGGGAATTAACCCAGCTCATCCCCACACAAGTGGGGGAGGGGAATCCGTCCAGCTCATCCCCGCAGAGCGGGGGAGGGACACCACACCCGCCGATGCGGGGGGATCTGGCTTATCCTGCAACCGCAACCGCGGGAGGAGCTGACTGACCCTAACACCGCCGAAGCGGGAGGGGTACAAAGCTGCCCTACAGCCGCAGGAAGCGGGAGGGAGTGCCGGCAGAATTTAAGTCTCAATCCAGCCCCGTAAAACGGAGGGGAGAGGAATGCAGCAGCTCACTGTAACACAAATTCGTCTCAACTCTTGAAGAATCCATTGAAAAACTTGAACACGAAGTCCTCCTGAACAGGAACTGAAGACTAAACTTGAACCTGAAATGCAGCCAGAATATAAACCATACAGGTATCTGGGAGGGGCTATGGATTGATCAGCTATGATTAATGGAAAGAAAATTATCAGGTATGATACATAATTTTACCTTCCATATCATCATGCTGATCAATCCATAGACTGGTGGGATGTACCGAAGCAGTACTCACCCAGGGCGGGACATAGAAATCCCTGACCGCAACACTGAAGCTCCAAACCGGGCCTCCGCCCGAGCAGCCACAGTCAAGCGGTAATGCCTGGAGAAGGTATGGGCCGAAGCCCAAGTTGCCGCCTTGCAAATCTCTTCCAAGGAGACGGACCCGGCCTCTGCCATCGAGGCCGCCTGAGCTCTAGTGGAGTGAGCCTTCAGCTGGATAGGCGGCACCTTCCCCGCGGCCACATAAGCTGCTGCAATGGCTTCCTTGACCCATCTTGCCACTGTAGGCTTAGCAGCCTGCAGACCCTTACGAGGACCTGCAAACAGGACAAACAGATGATCCGACTTCCGCAAATCATTGGTCACTTCCAAGTATCTGATGATGACTCGTCTCACATCCAGATATTTGAGAGCAGAGTATTCCTCTGGGTAGTCCTCCCTACGAAAGGAAGGGAGACAGAGCTGCTGATTCACATGGAAGCGAGAAACAATCTTGGGCAGAAAGGAAGGCACTGTGCGAATAGACACTCCTGCCTCCGTGAACTGCAGAAAGGGCTCTCGACATGAGAGTGCCTGGAGCTCGGAAACTCTTCTGGCTGAAGTGATAGCCACCAAAAAGACTGCTTTCAACGTCAGGTCTTTCAGAGATGCCCTTGACAAGGGTTCAAAAGGCGGCTTCTGCAAGGCTCTTAGCACCAGGTTGAGATTCCACGCAGGCACCACTGAGTACAGAGGAGGGCGCAGGTGATTAACTCCCTTGAGAAAGCGCACCACATCTGGCTGCGAAGCCAGGGAAGCACCCTTCAGGCGGCCCCTGAAGCAAGCCAGAGCCGCTACCTGGACTTTAAGGGAACTGAGCGACAGGCCTTTCTCCAGACCTTCTTGCAGGAACGCCAACACTGAAGAAATTGGAGCAGTGAAGGGAGAAAGTGAGCCTGCTTCACACCACGCTGCAAAGGTACGCCAAACCCTGGCGTAAGCAGTAGAAGTAGAGCGCTTCCTCGCTCTCAGCATAGTGGCGATGACCTTGTCTGAGAAGCCCTTCTTTCTCAGACGCTGCCGCTCAATAGCCAGGCCGTAAGACCAAAGGGGGAGGGATCCTCCATCACCACGGGACACTGATGCAATAGGCCCTGCTCCACTGGCAGCCGCAGAGGATCGTCCACTGAGAACCTGATCAAGACCGCATACCAGGGACGTCTGGGCCAGTCCGGACCCACCAGGATTATCCGGCCCGGATGCTTTGCCACCCGGTCTAGCACCCTGCCCAACATGGGCCAGGGCGGGAACACATAGAGAAGCTCCTGTGTCGGCCACTGTTGGAGAAGAGCATCTACTCCCAGGGATCGAGGGTCCCGTCCTCTGCTGAAAAAGCGCGGCACTTGGCAATTGGCCGATGACGCCATCAGATCTAGGCTCGGCTGGCCCCAGCGCTTCGTGATGTCCAAGAACGCCTGAGCAAATAGCTGCCACTCTCCGGGATCCAAGGTATGGCGACTGAGAAAGTCCGCTTTGACATTCATGACTCCGGCAATGTGGGCCGCTGACAGCTGTTGCAGGTTCGCTTCCGCCCACTGGCATAGATCATGGCCTCCTTGGCTAGAGGCCACTCTTGGTACCTCCCTGGCGGTTGACATAGGCCACAGCCGTGGCATTGTCCGACAGGACCCGTACTGGCTTCAACGCCAGTACCGGGATGAACTCCAAAAGCGCCAACCGAATGGCTCTGAGTTCCAGGAGGTTGATAGACCACTTTGCCTCTGCAGGAGACCAGAGCCCCTGCGCTGTCCTTCCCAAGCAGTGGGCTCCCCAGCCCGACAAAGAGGCGTCCGTCGTGACGACAATCCACTCCGGGGTCACCAGAGGCATTCCTGCAGACAACTTGTCTGTCTGCAGCCACCAGCTCAGCGCCTTGCGCACTGCTGGGTCCAAGGGAAGGCGCACAGCATAATCCTCCGACATCGGAGTCCAGCGCTGCAGCAGAGAGTGTTGTAGTGGTCTCATATGAGCCCTGGCCCAGGGCACTACTTCCATCGTGGCCGTCATAGAGCCCAACAGCTGCACATAGTCCCAAGCCCGAAGGGGAGAGGCTACTAGGAACTGGTCCACCTGAGCCTGAAGTTTGACAATCCGATTGTCTGGCAGGAACACTCTGCCCACTTGGGTGTCGAACCGAACTCCCAGATACTCCAGGGACTGAGTCGGGCGCAGCTGGCTCTTCTCCCAGTTGATGATCCACCCCAGGGAGCTCAAAAGAGTAACCACCTGGTCCACAGCTTTGCCGCACTCTGCATAAGAGGGGGCTCGGATCAACCAGTCGACCAGATAAGGATGGACTTGTACTCCTTCCTTTCGCAGGAAGGCCGCGATGACCACCATTACTTTGGAGAAGGTCCGCGGAGCAGTAGCCAACCCGAAAAGGGAGGGCTCTGAACTGGAAGTGTCGGCCCAGGACTGCAAAACGCAGAAAGCGTTGATGAGGAGGCCAGATGGGAATATGCAGGTACGCTTCCTTGATGTCCAAGGAAGCCAAGAACTCCCCTGCCTTCACTGCCGCTATAACAGAGCGGAGAGTCTCCATGCGAAAGTGCCGCACTTTCAAGGCCCGATTGACCCCTTTGAGGTCGAGGATAGGCCGGACAGAACCTCCTTTCTTTGGTACCACAAAGTAAATGGAGTAACGTCCCTTGCCAATCTGATTTTCTGGCACCGGAACGACCACACCCAGGCATATCAGGTTGTCCAAGGTCTGCTGCACTGCCACAGCTTTGACCGGAAACTTGCAGGGAGAGAGTACAAACCCGTCTCTTAAGGGTCAGCAGAACTCTAACTTGTAGCCGTCTCTGATGACTTCCAGAACCCAAGCGTCTGAAGTTACCCTGGTCCACTTGCCCAGAAACGAGGACAGGCGTCCTCCAATCTGCACTGGGCCATGGACCAGGGCCCCGTCATTGGGTACGAGACCCTGGGGGAGGACCGGAGGGCGTACCTCCGGGACGGCGGTCTCTGCGAAAGGAATGCTGCTTGGGGGAGAAGTTCCTTTTGAAGGAAGAGGGGGCAGAGGAGCCCGACTTGCCCGGGCGGTACCGACGGGCTTCCTGAAACCGTCCTCTGGAGATACCGGGGCGAGCACTGGCCCGAGCCCTGACCTCTGGTAACCTCTTGCCCTTAGACGTGCCGAGATCGGTCACGATTTTGTCCAGCTCGACCCCAAAGAGCAGCTTGCCTTTAAAAGGCAACTTAGCCAGGCGGGACTTAGAGGCGTGGTCCGCAGACCAATGTTTCAGCCAAAGCCAGCGCCGCGCAGAGACTGTCTGAGCCATACCTTTAGCCGAGGCTCTCAAGACATCATACAGTAAGTCTGCCAAATAAGCCAAGCCCGATTCCAGGGCCGGCCAGTCAGCCCTCAAGGAAGGATCCGAGGGGGAAGCCCGCTGCACCATCGTCAGGCACGCCCTGGCCACATAGGAGCCGCAAACTGAGGCCTGCAAACTTAAGGCAGCCGCCTCGAAGGACGACCTTAAAGCCGCTTCCAATCTTCTGTCTTGGGCGTCCTTTAGGGCCGTGCCACCTTCCACCGGCAACGCCGTTTTCTTAGTCACCGCAGTGATTAAAGAATCCACGGTAGGCCAAATAAAGGCCTCACGTTCACTTTCAGGCAAAGGATAGCCCTAGCCACTTTGAGGCTCGCTTTCGGGACATCCCATTGAGCCGAAATTAAGGTGTGCATGGCATCATGCACGTGGAAGGTTCTAGGTGGGCGCTTCGTCTCCAGCATAATGGCAGAGCCAACAGGGGCTGAGGGAGAGACGTCCTCTGGCGAGGAAATCTTCAAAATGCTCATGGCCTGCAGTAACAGGTTGGGCAAATCCTCTGAGCGAAAGATCCGCGCTGCAGAGGGGTCATCCGCTCCATCCGAGCGGGAATCCGTCTCCTCCAAGGAATCCCCAAAGGACCGTTGGGAGAGGGTATGATACATACCTGTAGCAGTTGTTCTCCGAGGACAGCAGGCTGATTGTTCTCACGACTGGGTTGACGTCCGCAGCAGCCCCCACCAACCGGAAGAAGCTTCGCGGGACGGTCGGCACGCAGGGCACGCCCACCGCGCATGCGCGGCCGTCTTCCCGCCCGTGCGCGACCGCTCCCGCCAGTTGAATGACTAGCAAAAGATGAAACACACAACTCCAAAGGGGAGGAGGGAGGGTAGGTGAGAACAATCAGCCTGCTGTCCTCGGAGAACAACTGCTACAGGTATGTATCATACCCTTTCTCCGAGGACAAGCAGGCTGCTTGTTCTCACGACTGGGGTATCCCTAGCTCTCAGGCTCACTCAAAACAAAAACCCAGGTCAATTGAACCTCGCAACGGCGAGGGAACAACAGAAATTGACCTACGAAGAACAACTAACTGAGAGTGCAGCCTGACCAGAATAAATTCGGGTCCTGGAGGGTGGAGTTGGATTTACACCCCAAACAGATTCTGCAGCACCGACTGCCCGAACCGACTGTCGCGTCGGGTATCCTGCTGGAGGCAGTAATGAGATGTGAATGTGTGGACAGATGACCACGTCGCAGCCTTGCAGATCTCTTCAATAGTGGCTGACTTCAAGTGGGCCACCGACGCTGCCATGGCTCTGACACTATGAGCCGTGACATGACCCTCAAGAGTCAGCCCAGCCTGGGCGTAAGTGAAGGAAATGCAGTCTGCTAGCCAATTGGAGATGGTGCGTTTCCCGACAGCGACCCCTAGCCTGTTAGGGTCGAAAGAAATAAACAATTGGGCGGACTGTCTGTTGGGCTGTGTCCGCTCCAAGTAGAAGGCCAATGCTCTCTTGCAGTCCAATGTGTGCAACTGACGTTCAGCAGGGCGGGTATGCGGCCTGGGGAAGAATGTTGGCAAGACAATTGACTGGTTAAGATGGAACTCCGACACCACCTTCGGCAGGAACTTTGGGTGGGTGCGGAGCACTACTCTGTTGTGATGAAATTTGGTATATGGAGCATGAGCTACCAGGGCTTGAAGCTCACTGACCCTACGAGCTGAAGTAACTGCCACCAAGAAAATGACCTTCCAGGTCAAGTACTTCAGATGGCAGGTATTCAGTGGCTCAAAAGGAGGTTTCATCAGCTGGGTGAGGACGACGTTGAGATCCCATGACACAGTAGGAGGCTTGATAGGGGGCTTTGACAAAAGCAAACCTCTCATGAATCGAACGACTAAAGGCTCTCCAGAGATGGCTTTACCTTCCACACGATAATGGTAAGCACTAATCGCACTAAGGTGATTCCTTACTGAGTTGGTCTTGAGGCCAGACTCTGATAAGTGCAGAAGGTATTCAAGCAGGTTCTGTGCAGGGCAAGAACGAGGTTCTAGGGCCTTGCTCTCACACCAAACGACAAACCTCCTCCACTTGAAAAAGTAACTCTTTTTAGTGGAATCCTTCCTAGAGGCAAGCAAGACCCGGGAGACACCCTCAGACAGACCCAACGCAGCGAAGTCTACGCCCTCAACATCCAGGCCGTGAGAGCCAGGGATTGAAGGTTGGGGTGCAGCAACGCTCCGTCGTTCTGCGAAATGAGAGTCGGAAAACACTCCAATCTCCACGGTTCTTCGGAGGACAACTCCAGAAGAAGAGGGAACCAGATCTGACGGGGCCAAAAGGGCGCTATCAGAATCATGGTGCCGCGGTCTTGCTTGAGCTTCAGTAAGGTCTTCCCCACCAAAGGTATGGGAGGATAAGCATACAGGAGGCCGGTCCCCCAATGAAGGAGAAAGGCATCTGACGCTAGCCTGCCGTGTGTCTGAAGCCTGGAACAGAACAGAGGCAGCTTGTGGTTGGTCTGAGAGGCGAAAAGATCCACCGAGGGGGTGCCCCACTCTCGGAAGATCTTGCGTACCACTCTGGAATGGAGCGACCACGTCGTGCGGTTTGCATGACTCTGCTCAGTCTGTCGGCCAGACTGTTGTTTACGCCTGCCAGGTACGTGGCTTGGAGAAGCATGCCGAACCGACACGCCCAACGCCACATACCGACGGCTTCCTGACACAGGGGGCGAGATCCGGTGCCCCCCTGCTTGTTGACGTAATACATTGCAACCTGATTGTCTGTCCGAATTTGGATAATTTGGCAGGACAGCCGATCTCTGAAAGCCTTCAGTGCGTTCCAGATCGCTCGGAGCTCCAGGAGGTTGATCTGCAGATCCTTTTCCTGGAGGGACCACAGACCCTGGGTGTGAAGCCCATCGACATGGGCTCCCCACCCCAGGCGAGATGCATCCGTCGTCAGCACTTTCGTGGGCTGCGGAATTTGGAATGGACGTCCCAGGGTCAAATTGGTCCGTATGGTCCACCAGAGCAGTGAAGTGCGGCAACTGGTGGAGAGGCGGATGACATCCTCTAGATTCCCGGTGGCTTGGAACCACTGGGAAGCTAGGGTCCATTGAGCAGATCTCATGTGAAGACGAGCCATGGGAGTCACATGAACTGTGGAGGCCATATGACCCAGAAGTCTCAACATCTGCCGAGCTGTGATCTGCTGAGACGCTCTGGTCTGCGAAGCCAGGGCCAAGAGATTGGTGGCCCTCGCTTCGGGAAGGTAGGCCTGAACCGTCTGGGAATTCAGCAGCGCTCCTATGAATTCCAGAGACTGAGTTGGCTGGAGATGGGACTTTGGGTAATTTATCACAAACCCCAGCAGCTCCAGAAGTTGAATAGTGCACTGCATGGACCGGAGGGCTCCTGCCTCCGAGGTGTTCTTGACCAGCCAATCGTCGAGATATGGGAACACGTGCACTCCCAGCTTGCGTAGGTAGGCCGCTACCACCACGAGGCACTTTGTAAACACTCGTGGGGCAGAGGCGAGCCCAAAGGGCAGCACACAATACTGAAAGTGCCGTGCGCCCAGGCGGAATCTGAGATACTGTCTGTGAGCTGGCAGTATCGGGATGTGAGTGTATGCGTCCTTTAAATCCAGGGAACATAGCCAATCGTTTTTCTGAATCATTGGCAGAAGGGTGCCCAAGGAAAGCATCCTGAACTTTTCTTTGACCAGGAATTTGTTCAGGCCTCTCAGGTCTAGGATGGGACGCATCCCCCCTGTTTTCTTTTCCACAAGGAAGTACCTGGAATAGAATCCCTGCCCTTCCTGCCCGGGTGGTACGGGCTCGACCGCATTGGCGCTGAGAAGGGCGGAGAGTTCCTCTGCAAGTACCTGCTTGTGATGGGAGCTGAAAGACTGAGCTCCCGGAGGACAATTTGGAGGCAGGGAGGTCAAATTCAGGGCGTATCCGCACCGCACTATTTGGAGAACCCACTGGTCGGAGGTTATGAGAGGCCACCTTTGGTGAAAGAATTTTAACCCCCTCCGACCGGCAGGTCGTCCGGTACGGACACTTGTAGGGCGGCTATGTTCCCGTGGATCCAGTCAAAAGCCCGTCCCCGGCTTTTGCTGTGGAGGCGCAGGGGGCTGCTTAGGCGCACGCTGTTGACGGGAACGAGCGCGCTGGGGCTGTCCCTGTGCCTGACGAGGCCTTCGGGCCGGCTGGTTGTACCTACGCTTCGCAAAAGAATAGGGTGCAGCCTGCCGAGCCCGGGAAAAACGCCCGCCCGCGGGGCGGGTGCTGAAGGCGCCCGGTGGGAGAGCTTGTCGAGAGCGGTTTCCCGCTGATGCAGTTGGTCAACCATCTGCTCGACCTTCTCGCCAAAAATATTATCCCCCCGGCAAGGGACGTCAGCCAGTCTCTGCTGGGTGCGGTTGTCCAGGTCAGAGGCACGCAGCCATGAGAGCCTGCGCATCACTATACCTTGGGCCGCAGCACGAGATGCCACGTCACAGGTGTCAAAAATCCCCCTGGACAGGAACTTTCTGCACGCCTTCAGCTGCCTGACCACCTCCTGATATGGCCTGGACTGCTCCGGCGGGAGCTTATCGACCAGGTCCGCCAGCTGTTGCACATTGGTCCGCATGTGGATGCTCATATAGAGCAGGTAAGATTGGAGGCGGGTCACGAGCATGGAGGATTGGTAGGCCTTCCTCCCAAATGAGTCCAGAGTGCGAGACTCCCGCCCCGGGGGCGCCGAGGCGGTATCCCTCGAACTCCGTGCCCTCTTGAGAGCAGAATCCACGACCGCTGAGTCATGGGGCAACTGGGGCCGCATGAGCTCTGGGTCAGAGTGGATCCTGTACTGGGACTCTGCTTTCTTGGGAATGGTGGGGTTAGTTAGTGGTCGCACCCAGTTCCGAAGCAGCGTCTCCTTCAGGACATTGTGCAGTGGTACCGTGGAGGACTCTCTAGGTGGTGATGGATAGTCGAGGACCTCGAGCATCTCGGCCCTCGGCTCTTCCACAGAGACCACGGGAAAGGGAATGCTTATAGACATATCCCGCACAAAGGAGGCAAAGGAGAGACTCTCAGGAGGTGAGAGCTTCCTCTCCGGTGACGGCGTGGGGTCCGAGGGAAGGCCCGTAGACTCCTCTGAGGAGAAATATCTCGGGTCCTCCTCTTCCCCCCACGAGTCCTCATCCTCGGTATCGGACATTAGCTCATGTAGCTGAGTCCGGTACCGGGCCCGGCTCGACGTCGAGGCACCGAGGTCTCGGTGTCGTCGAGCGGTGGACTCCCGCGCCGGCGGGGACGGAGCTCCCTCCATCGACGTCGACGGGGACTCCACCTGCGTGGCGGTCGAGACCGGCACCGCAAGCGGCGGCGGTGTCGACAGCCCCGGCGCCGGGCTAGAGCTCGCCGGCGCCACAGTCATCGGCGCCGGGGGCGCAAGCACCCCCGACGCCGGCACAGCCTGGCGCATCAGCCCTTCCAGGATCCCCGGAAGGATGGCTCTGAGGCACTCGTCCAGGCCCGCTGCCGGGAAAGGCGGTGGGGCCGGTAAGGGTGTCGTGCCAGAAGCTGCTGGGGGCCAGGAGACGGCACCGAGGTGCCGGAACCCCGACGCGTCGGTACCTCCACCACCGACGGAGATCTCTCCTCTCTGCGATGACGCTTCGGCGTCGACTCCTCTTCAGGGTGCACCGAGGGCTCCCGGTGACGGCGCTTCTTATCTTTTTTCCGGTGCACGTCACCGGCGCCGGAGGGCATGGAGGAGGAGGAGGTCGATCCCCCTCGGTCTCGAGGTACCGGGTCCGACAGGGTTCGGTCCCGTGGCTCACGAGCTGAGGGAGTGACCGGGGCCGACTGCCCACGCGGCCTCTCAACCCCACTCTCACCGGCGGACCGGCGGGCCGACGGGACCTGTTCTCCTGGGGTCGCTGCCATCGGTGCCGATGTCTCGGGCATCGATACCGGTACCGAAGACCCGGCCTTCGATACCGATGCCGTCGAGGTCGACGTCGAGGGGCCGGCGCAAGTTCCAAAAAGACGGTCCCGCAGAACTTGCCTCGCAACCTGAGTCCGTTTCCGGAGACCGAGACACAGCGCGCACGACTTGAGATTGTGCTCCGGCCCGAGGCACTGGAGGCACCAAGCGTGGGTGTCGGTCTGCGAGATCGGCCGGCCGCAGCGACCACACTTTTTAAATCCACGCGGGACCTTCGAGGACATCGACGGAAAAATCGCGTCGGCGAAGTCAAAGTCGGCAATGGTGGCTAAAATCACACCACGAAAAACTAGCCGACCGAGCGGCCACTAGGCCGCAACGAGGCGTCCCCGCTGGAAGCGAGGGAAAAGGGGAGCGCGTGCTCCACACGCGCGAAAATCTTTTTTTTTTTTTTTTTTTTTTAACAATACAAAGAAAGAAAAGAAAGAGGAACCGAACGGGAATCCAAAGCAACGATCCGCGTAAACGCGGTCGAAAAATCCGGCGGCTGAACGGAGAGAGAGGCAATTGCACAACTCTCTCCAGTCGCGGAAAAAAAGTAACTGGCGGGAGCGGTCGCGCACGGGCGGGAAGACAGCCGCGCATGCGCGGTGGGCGTGCCCTGCGTGCCGACCGTCCCGCGAAGCTTCTTCCGGTTGGTGGGGGCTGCCGCGGACGTCAACCCAGTCGTGAGAACAAGCAGCCTGCTTGTCCTCGGAGAAAACTCAGATACGCTGCCCTCATCTACATCAGAGGAAACAGCGTCCTCTAAGGCCTGGGAATCCACCGGAGGGCGTTTACTTCCGGGGGCCTCAACCCCGTTATCGGACAAGGGAGAAGGGGCAGCGTTTTGCATAAGGAAGGCCTGATGCAGCACTACTACTACTACTACTATTTAGCATTTCTATAGCGCTACAAGGCATACGCAGCGCTGTACAAACATAGAAGAAAGACAGTCCCTGCTCAAAGAGCTTACAATCTAATAGACAAAAAATAAATAAAGTAAGCAAATCAAATCAATTAATGTGAACGGGAAGGAAGAGAGGAGGGTAGGTGGAGGCGAGTGGTTACAAGTGGTTACGAGTCAAAAGCAATGTCAAAGAGGTGGGTTTTCAGTCTAGATTTAAAGGTGGCCAAGGATGGGGCAAGACGTAGGGGCTCAGGAAGTTTATTCCAGGCGTAGGGTGCAGCGAGACAGAAGGCGCGAAGTCTGGAGTTGGCAGTAGTGGAGAAGGGAACAGATAAGAAGGATTTATCCATGGAGCGGAGTGCACGGGAAGGGGTGTAGGGAAGGACGAGTGTGGAGAGATACTGGGGAGCAGCAGAGTGAGTACATTTATAGGTTAGTAGAAGAAGTTTGAACAGGATGCGAAAACGGATAGGGAGCCAGTGAAGGGTCTTGAGGAGAGGGGTAGTATGAGTAAAGCGACCCTGGCGGAAGATGAGACGGGCAGCAGAGTTTTGAACTGACTGGAGAGGGGAGAGGTGACTAAGTGGGAGGCCAGCAAGAAGCAGATTGCAGTAGTCTAAACGAGAGGTGACAAGGGTGTGGATGAGGGTTTTGGTAGAGTGGTCGGAAAGAAAGGGGCGGATTTTACGGATGTTGTAAAGAAAGAAACGACAGGTCTTGGCGGTCTGCTGGATATGAGCAGAGAAGGAGAGAGAAGAGTCAAAGATGACCCCAAGGTTTCGAGCTGAGGAGACAGGGAGAATGAGAGAGCCATCAACAGAAATAGAAAACGGGGGGAGCGGGGAGGTGGGTTTGGGGGGGAAAAAATAAACTCGGGGAGAAACCCCCCAGACTGTGTATTTCAGCAGCCTGGGCCACAGCCCTAGACGCACCCTCAACCGGCGCTCGCAAGAGCGGGGGAGCAACATGCTGCGCATCCAAGATGGCGTCCGGCGCAACACTCCGCGAAGGAGCCGCGCGGGAAGAACGGCGCTTAACTTTAGCCGCTTTTTTGCCGTCGCCCAAATCAAGGGCGGCCATGGCATGAACGTCTCCCAGCTCAAGGGCGGCCCAAGAAGAAGCCGTCCGAGCAGAGTGGCCGGCCAAGATGGCGGAGGCGAACAGCGGGGGATGGGCGTTTATGGCGGGAAAAACCGCCGCGCCGGAAGAAGACCCGGGACACTGACCGGCCTCCAAACTGACACCCAACAAGGGCGAATCAGACTTTAAAACCCCCGCATCCCCGCTAGAAGCGCACACGCGGTCCGGGGAGCGATTCTTCGCGCCCTCGCCCTCCGATGCCATAGGCCACGTGGAGATCAATCGGGGAACCCCCTGCCCGCTATAAAAAGGTAAAAATTACCTGCTTCTCACTCCGAGCTGTAACGACCTGGTGTCCCAGTGAGTAGCTGCAATAAACGTTTAAATAAACGTCGAAATAAACGCCCTTAAGGACGTCCAAAAAATTTTTTTTTTTAACGGAGCCAGCGGGAGGGGGGAGAAAAGGAGGGACCTGGCGCCACCAGGTTTGCACTTGCTCAAGAAGAGCCCTCAACCCCAGGTACTCAACAAAACCTAAAGATTAGGCTTGGAGACCTAGCCAGAGCTGCTGCTGTGTGTGACCACCACCTGCTGAGATAGAGAACATACTGAGGAGTTTCCAGCAGCACATGACCACATATAGGGAGGCAAAAGGATTGCTCTCTATCTCCACCTGCTGGTAGATGGACACAACCCACCAGTCTATGGATTGATCAGCATGATGATATGGAAGGTAAGATGAGAACAGAGAGGTAAGATAAGGTACCCAGAGTTCAGAACCTTGTGCGTTAAAGTGAGGATCTTAGTATCCAGAGGTAGTTCAACAGTAGGTTTTGTGGCAAGAGCTGGAAAATCCTACACAAATTATGTAGTACATTTTAGACAGTTTTTATTGCGCAAAAGGTCCACGATAAAGAGTCAGAGGGTCACTGCGGAGATCGTATTCAACTGTTAGGGGTGGAGGTTTCTTCTTTTTGGAGCCCTAGCGTTGTTTTTAATTCAAAGAGCTCTTTAAGCAATGTTTTCCAAATCTCTACCTCCTCCACTTGAAGGTCAAGAAGACTGGCCTCCTCTGTCGACCTCTTCTGAGGATAAGACTGCAGAAGTGAATACTGAATCTATCTTGTAGGCTGTAACACAGTAAAAGGATTGGATGATCTCTAGTGCAGCAAAAAGGCAATTAAGGTTTTTTTTGAGGGCTTAAGCTCTCTCTCCTGACTTTGCCTACAGAAGTATCCAACTTACAACTTTGGGACACTTATCTCTAGGATGTAAAACATCATACCTAGCGGTCCTTCACAATTGTGTAAACTAAGAAAAAGAGCTTCTAAATGAGCATTTTTAGATGGTACGGTGCAAGGCTTCTCCTGAGATACTCAAGAACATATTAAACGTGCATAAATGAATTCCTCTCCAACCCCACCCAGGGGAACGCCTTTGCTTGGGTCAGACAAATTTAAAAACTTATTTTTGTGTGTAAATCACTGCTATACCCAATTTTCAAAGCCATTTCCAGAAGAAAACTATTCTTTTACCCACAGAAATGGGCTACTTGAAAATTGCTCACCCAATGTATGGGCAAAGTACACACCCTGTTTCATAACATGTGGAGGCGGGGTTAGTGCAAAAATTGCAAAGCCGCATGTATTTATCTTTTCAGAAGTATGTGCGTTGTTACTGTTGCTCCTAGTTTTTCTACCTGTGCTCTAATGTCTGCAAGTTCTTTTTCCTTATGTGATGTCCGAAGTGAAAGTATGCATGCACTTTTGCTTTAAAAACAAGTGCAAAGTTGGTGGGTATAAAGTACCTGAAATTTTGAAGACGTGCGGCAACTCTGAAAATTGTCCTCTACAAATTATGTTGACACAAATGACGCACCTGCAGCCGTTTGAAAACGCCTGATCGCAAGTTTCCAAAACCATAACTACACGGTGGATTTAGGACATCTGCGGTTTCCTCAAATGGGGTCTGTTCAATTTGCCAGTCAAAATCTTCATCCTCTTCTAAATCAGCAGGGGCACCTAAGAATGTTTAATATTTTATATCATCATAAACAAAAAGAAATGGTTGAAGGAATTTAAAAAATTAAAGAAACTGCACCAAACATCATGCACAAAAACTGGTTTTAGTCCTCCTGCTCCTCTGTGGATGACAGAGGGAAATCCCAGTTATTGTTCAACAGTGACATTTGAGGATAATTCTATTAAAAAAAAAAAAAGGACACCTATTTTTAAGGCACCAAGAAGGTGCCTACCCGGAGCCTAATCTCTAAAGGAAAGTAGGAGCCTACTTCCTTTAGAGAATACTGGTGTAGCGGCCAGTCCTGGCCCAAGGAAAGATGCCGTCTGAGGCAGAGCTAAGATGCTGCCCTCACCCCTGGCCGAGATGCATTTGTTTCGTCACATTCCAAACCCAGCAGCGATTCCCATATGCTGCCCTGGCACCGACACCCGCCTCTTCCCTCTACTGCGGCTGCCTGAGCCTTTAATGAAACAGGAAGTTACATCAGAGAGGCGGCCGCAGTAAAGGGAAGAGGAGGGGGCCAGTAGAAGGGCAGCGTATGGGAATCCTTGCCACAGCAGGGTTTAGAACGTGACGAAGCAGGTAAACGCCGCGAACAGGGTGACCGCACCCCGAAGAGTGGGGAGATGCCACCCTTGAATTGTGCCGCCAATTAGGGTGGCCTAATGGTCAGGCGGCTCCTGGTAGCGACATAAATATGAGTGTATAATTTAGATATGGTCAATTAACACCAGCCATAGAGCTGGGAGTAAATGCTCAGACCTAGATTGCTAGAAGCAAACATAAATTACAGTATTCGATAATTTACGCGTGCAACTGGGTGTCCCTTGCCCATGGGGCTCATTTTCAAAACAGAAACATGTCTAAAAATAAAAATTAAAAAAAAAGGGCACAAAGCAGCAGGTGGACTTTTTTTTCGCAAAAACGTCCAAATCACTGTTTTTGAAACTAATTTTTAAGACTTTTTCTATGCAGTTCACCTAAATCTGAAAGGGGGGGGGGGGTGTTGGAAGCATGTTTTGGGTGGGACCAGGGTGGGCTTATGATCTCGATGTTTTTTGCGATAATGGAACATTGTAAAAATGTCCAGGGCAAAAACCAGGATGTTTTTGGCTACACCTCTTTCAATAACATCATGCCAAAAAGGTGACTGAACTGACAAGATGACCACTGGAGGAATAAAAAGCATGACCTCCCTTAATCCCCCAATGGTCACTAACCCCTCCCACCCACCTAAGAGGTGAAAGTGATAATATATAACAGGCCTACGACAGCTGAAGATATAATGGCCATATTATCTCAGAGCAGTAAGTAAGTCCCTGAAGTAGCCCAGTGGTCGGTGCAGAGCACTGTAGAGAAGGGGACCCAGGCCCATATCCCACTCTAATGGGTACATTTGTGGTGGAAAGTGTGAGTGCCTCAAAACCCACAAAATACCTTCTTAACTCATATATAGACAACACCTGCAGGCATAAGGGCTATTGTAGTGGAGTACAGATGGGTACAGTACATTTTTTGCCACTCCTAGAGAGCTCATCATACAATATAGGGTTAATGATGTGATGTGTACCAGGCACCTTTTATGTGACGTTTACTGCAGTGCCCCCCTAGGCTGCCCCACTGCTCTGCTGGGATGTTCTTTCCTTTCTTCCTATCACTTACCAATCTCCTCCACTAAGGGTTTCGCAGATCTTGTTCTTTTTGGTGCCAAGAGAGCTGTCAGCATGCTGAGCCCTTCAAAATGCTGCCCAGGCGTCTCCTTAGGAATCTGGACAGTAAAAATCCCTGCAAAATAAAGCCAAACACTGGTTCAAAATAAATGTCAGTTCCAAGGAAACTTTTTCTATTTAATGGTAGTTTGTAGATTGTATATAAATAATAAATATGAACGTATGAGCTCTTTCACTACAAGGTCAAATGTGCCTTTATCTGGTAAAATAATTACGTTCCGATTGCAGTGCCTCTGCACTAGTTGAGTCAGGGGGCTCCCATAAGAGCTGGGAGCATCCTTTTTGCAACAGTATCTGCAGAGCAGCAACGTCAGCTGGTTGCAGCCCAGTTTGCAGAGGAGGAGGTCTAGAGCTTTGTCACACTGTTTTGCTGACACAGAGTTTGCTCTCTGCCGAAGTGGAAGCTTTACAAATGACATCGAGGGTTATGTCTAATAAAGGACATCAAGCCCTAACATGCGCTTAAGTGCGTGAAAATGCTTACTGCAAGACGTGTCAAAGCGTTTTGCGGTAGATAACAGTTTAGCACATGCGTGGGGTTTTTTTTTTCTGATTTAGATTTTGCCGGGGGTGTGGCATGGGCAGGGAAGCGTTAAGCGAGATAGAACACGCTAATGTTGACACGCTGATTATCGCTGGCTTAATGCGTGAGTCCTTAGCACCTGCTAAATAGGAGGTGGTAACTGATCCCTCATTAATGGGTCAATGCTGAGAACTCTGGCGCTATAGGGAACAGTGCTGATAAATACAGCAGAACCAATGCACAGCGTTAACAGCATGCAAATTATATGCATGTTGTGCAAGGGGGAGGAACGTCTCTGGCGCATGTGCACAAGAGTTTTGCGGTAAGCAAAACTCTTGTATGCATGTCCATTCAAACCCTGAAGTGCAGGTTCGTGTCAGCGCTGTTTTTGTGCTCCTTAAATAGAAGCTCACCACTGGTGCTCAGAAGCTTGAACGGGCTTCCTTTCGCTTTCAAATAAAATAAAAACCGGCAGATTTTAAAAGGAAAATCATGAGAAATCCACTCTTCTAACCCCTCAGTGCGACCTCGGAGCTGGTGGTAGGTTTCCAGCATTAGGGCAGGGTTTTTTGAGCACCGTTTTTCTGAGCATTGGGAGGAAATAGCTAATGACCTCATCTGCATCCATTTGCCTACATTTAAATGCAATTTGTTCTAATCTTTGGTACGAATGTTTCCTGCGCTAGAACCTTCTGAGCATTCACACATTAACGCTAGCATTAGTCTGGCGCTAATCACCTCTAGCAGCAATGTTAGGCTTTGAGCATTGGCCCATAATTTTTTTCAGGTAATGCATGCTAATGCAATCATTAGTGCATGGCCTGAAAAAAAGAAATCATTGAAAATGCCCTATATCCTGGGCACACTAGAATTGACTTTATGCACAAGAAAGTTCCGTGTTAGCAAGCACTAAGCCTATTTCCTAGAGCCCTAGTAAATCAGTGCTCCTGCAGGCATAGCTAGGAGGGGAAAAGGGAGGCCAAATATTCACTGGTAAATTGATGAAACCTACTCATTTAAAATGTTAACCATAAATTTAATTTAAAAGAAATCAGAACAGGAATCCCAAGGGCTACTTTAAGAACAGCACTCCTTACGGCACTTTCTACAAAAAGAAATTCAAATTTCCCCTACTTGGTTTTAAAATTACCCTCATAGATCCAAGATGGCGGCGATGTGAGTAAGTGCTCCAGACGCGCTCAGATTTGTGACCTAAATACTGCTGAAGAGGGCTCTTTTCTTTTCACCGTGAAATGGGGAAAAGGAGAGGCGAGGTTCGGGAAAATCCCTCCACCCCTATCGGGACTCATCTTCTTCAGCAGACGACTTTGGAACAATTCGGGGTGACGCCAGGTCCCAGGCAAGCTTCTAACCCCACTGTCGGTGCAAGCGCATCGGCGCTTGCCAGCAGTGTAGACGGGGTTTCCTTGAGCCCCATCCAACGTGCGGCTCCTCCTCAGCCAGAATGAGGCAGTGTGGACTCAAGTCCTGCAGCCCAGGCTCCAAGTCGAGACCTGTGCAAACAGGGAAGTAACCTGCCCACGCTGAGAGGAACATCAAGCACTAACAGGCTGGAGGAACAAACAGCAGTACCTGTGTACTGTCCTTCTGTCTGTCCTTCCCTTATCCCTTATTTGTCCTGTCTGTCTGTCTGTCCTGATTTACATTGTAAGCTCTTTTGAGCAGGGACTGTCTTTTCTTCATGTTCAATTGTGAAGCGCTGTGTACGACTGGTAGCGCTATAGAAATGATTTGCAGTAGTATAGTGAGTATATTGAAACAGTCTGCTAATGCCCCTCTTCCTGTTTTTTCTTTGGGGAAATGGAAAAACCAGCCGTAGTGACAATGGAGTCACTCTGGGACTTGACATTTAATATGCAATCTTCTTTGCAATCACTGATAATTAAAAATTCTAGTGAAATTAAGACTTTATCCGAAGCTGCTCTCATCCAGGCACAGGTTACTGCTCAACAAGTTTCTGAAGTGAAATTATTAGATGAAAGAATTCAGAAGTTGGAACTTGCGGAAGAAGTCTCATTAAGGGAGAAAAGTTTTACTTCTAGATGATTGGAATATTTAGAAAATCAATCTAGGAGGCTCAATTTGAGGCTGACTAACTTTCCTAGATCACCTTTAATTACACCGGTTAAAAAATACCTGGTTGAAATTGTAGGTATGTCAGGGGATTCATTACCACCCATAACCCGGGCGCAGTATTTACAAAGTAACGTTAAGATGTTACCAGGAACTTTACAATCCCAAGGAGGAGAAGTAATGAACCTCACATCTTTTTTGGAATCCTCATTAGAGGTCATAACTCAGAGAACAACTATGTTGGCTTCCTTTGCTTTGGAAATGGATCGAGATGCAGTATTAAAAAACTTTCCTTTCGTCATTTGGACTCTTTATTTTTGGGATCTAAAATAAGAATTTATCCTGACCTGTCCAGAGAAACCCAGAAAAGGCGTAAAGCTTTTTTAGCTTTACGCCCAAGGACTTTGGTGTTAGGTGCAAATTTTGTACTTAAATTTCCCTGTATCTGTCGTATATTATTTCAATCTAAGCAATTTCAATTTCTTGATCCCAAACAATTAGAAGAAGTTTTGTTAAGCAAAGAAGAGGTTAATGTAACCATCTAGTCATAGATGATACACTCTATGATAGCCTGGGGTAAGCAACCTGGGTAGCATTAACTTAATTTAGTTAATTACAAGATATATATATCTTCTTCTTTTTTTTCTTTCCTGGATCTAAATTACTTAGAAGTATAGTGGATGATAATTAATGAATTATTTCAGTCATCTTGTTTTGAAAATGTCCTTAAGGTTATTTTCCTATTTCTTGTATTATCACTCAAAGAGTTGTATAATATAATATAAAATTTAATAAAAAACAGAAACGATTTCCCCTATTTCTTGAATCTAAGGGCACTGTTTACTAAGCCGCGTCGTAGGCATGAACACTTTTTAGCGCGTACTAAAAATTAGTGCACGTTAACACTAGAGACAGAGCCCTAAATTCATCACCTTCTCCAAGGCGGTAAAAACAAGAGCAATAGAAATTACAAGCACAGAATGCCATTCTGAACTCCCCAGTAAGATGTATCAGAACACTCTCGTATTGCAGGGAAACCCACCAGTCTGATTATTTGAAGTCCTGAAGCTGAAGGTTTCATGTTTATTTCAGATCACAAATCTCCAAATCCTCTCTGTTAAAAAAATTAAGTTGCACAAATCTTTGATAACAAGTCACCTACTCACTATTCACCCAGCGCCATTCTCTTGAGTGGAGGAGTAGCCTAGTGGTTAGCACAGCGGACTTTCATCCTGGGGAACTTGGTTCAATTCCCACTGCAGCTCCCTGTGACTCTGGGTAAGTCACTTAACCCTCCATTGCCTTAGGTACAAATAAGTACCTGTGTATACTATGTAAACCGCTTTGAATGTAGTTGCTAAAACCACAGAAAGGCGACATATCAAGTCCCATTCCCCTATTCTCCTGGGAGAGCCAGAACTTGTCATATCTCAGAAACTAAGCAGAGTCAGACCTGACTAAGAGATAGATGGGAGACCATTAGAAAGATCAGGCGCTGCCAATAATGTCATGATCACCTTGGTGGACTGTAATCACTAAAATCTGAAAGAAAAAAGGTCCTAAATGTGGAAAACTGCAACAGTACAAGTTTCAGAAACTTGTTAAACATTTTTTCTACTAGACAGGACACTCTGAATGAAAAAAATCTACAATTACACATTTGTGTGGATAATATACTAGGGCATAAACGTAAATTAAAAGATAAGTACTTAACATCTGTTTCATAATAATGCCCTCAGGCAAAACATAAATCTCGTCTGGATGAGGACAGGCTAAACTGAAGGAAACACATGACAAAGTACGACCAAGCCTTAACAGCAGCCAGAAAAACAATATTTGTCTCAGTGCATTGAACAGGCTGCCAGTTCAGCCAAGCACCTGTTCAGCATAGTAAAAAGCCTACTGCAACCCTCACAACAAAACCAGCCTGTCCAGTCAAAACCGAATTGCAATGATTTTGCTGCATACTTTGCCAACAAAATTAAAAATCTCCACTAGGATTTACAGGCAGTCCCACCCAGTTTCAAGTCTGCTAACCAGAAGCGCACAAGCTCATCACCTCCTGACACAGATATATGGAACTCTTTTAACCCAATAACAGAGGAAGGCCTTGACAATATCCTAAGAGGCCTTCCACCAACTATCTGCTCTCTCGACCCTTGCCCATCAAAGATAGTGAAGCAGGCAAGCAGGGGCCTCATCTAATGAGCAACTACCAACAGAAGTGATGCGTCTTTTGCTAAAGAAGAACTACCTTAACCAGGACAAGTTATCAGCCAGTATCTAACATCCCATTTCTAGGAAAACTTACAGAACAAGAAGTCTGTGTTCAACTCAATGACTGGCTAGAAGACAGAAACTACAGTCCCACATTGCATTAGTGACTCCTGAACTGTTACTGTTATGCGGCTGTATTGAATTCTTCTGCACCTTTCTCTTTTATTTCCCTCTGTCATTACTCACCAACTACTTCACCCTTAATGTATTTAGATTGTAAGCTCTTTTGAGCAGGGACTGTCTTTTCTTCATGTTCAATTGTAAAGCGCTGCGTATGACTGACTGGTAGCACTATAGAAATGATCTATAGTAGTAGTAGTAATGTATCTGATTCTTTGTTTCTAGATTGATGTAAGCCTTTTACACTGATGTTAGCCTTTTTGAACTAATGTAAGCCACACTGAGCCTACCAATGGGTGGGAAAGTGTGGGATATAAATGCTATAAATAAATAAATGTTTCATTTTTGCTTCGACCCAATGGAACTCATTTTCAAAGCACTTAGGGGCCCTTTCACTAATGTGAGCTGAAAAATGGCCTGCGCTGGTACAGACATGTGAATTGGTCTCGCACAGGTCCATTTTTCAGCACGCCTGCTAAAAAGGTCTTTTTTTTCTCCCCCCCCAAAAATGGACATGCGGTAAAATAAAAATTAGTGCGCCTCCATTTTGGGCCTCAGACCTTACCACCACCCACTGACTTAGCGGTAAGGCCTCATGCATTAAACAGGCGGTAATCCACAGGGATTTAAAAACGCATCTGTTTACAAAATCATTTTCTACAAGAACTATGTAGGACTACAACCCCTGCAAATATACAAACGTGGAATCTGGTTGGACCCATTCTTCTGTAATGTTCTATGTAAAGTGTCTTTTCTTCCTTTCTTGCACTCTTGCTCTTCAATTCTAATTTGTCTTTGATATCACCCAGAGATCTCTCTCTCTCTCTCTGGTTTTGTAAGCCACATTGAGCCTGCATGTTTGTGGGGGTAATGTGGGGTATAAATACTTTGATAAATAAATAAATAATCGTCAGCACATGTACACTGCCAATTACCTCCCGGTTAGCGCCACACAGTAGAAAATAGAAATTATTTTCTGCCACGTGTTTTGGACGCGAATAGAAATTAGAATTACTGCCCGGGGCACACAGTAGCTGGGCAGTAGTTCTAATTTGACGTCCGTTGTACGCGCACAGGTGCCTACGTGTCTTAGTAAAAGAGCCCTGTTTACTATGCTGTACTGTAGGCACGCAAACGCTACACACACCCACAGGAATATAATAGGTGTCTATCATTAGCGAGCTAAAAAGATAGTGTGCCTTCATAAACAGAACCCATAGACTTACTTAGATTACTATGTAACTTTGTAAGTCTAAGTGCTGTGAAAATACACCTCTATGCTGTCTAGTAAAATGTTTTATTGTGTATTGTGTTTATTTATTACATTTGTACAATGCGCTCTCCCACACATAGCAGGTTCAATGCGGCTTACATAGTAAAAAAAAACCAAAACACAATTACAAAGTCTTGAAGGAGAATATTTCAAGTTGTAGTAAACATAGTAATAACGGGGTTTTGAGGATATGTGAATTAAATATGGAGAGGTAGACAAAGATAGGATGAGCAAAAGGAAAAGAGAAAGAGATTGGGAGAGGGTAAGGAGTAGGAGGGATGGAGAGGAAGAGATTGAGGGATAGGCATAAGGAGATTGGGAGACGTGGAGGGGCATAATCGAACGTCGCCAGCGATCTATGTTGGCGGTGGCGCTACAGCTGGCCGGAACCGTATTATTGAAAAAGATGGCCGACCATCTTTTTTTCAATAATACGGTTTAGCCCGGCCAAATGCCTTGGAGTTCGCCGGGTTTGAGATGGCCGGGTTTGTTTTTCAGCGATAATGGGAAAAAATGCCAGCCATCTTCAACCCGGCGAAATCCAAGGCATTTGGTCGTGCGAGGAGCCAGCATTTGTAGCGCACTGGTCCCCCTGACATGCCAGGACACCAGCTGGCCACCCTAGGGGTAGTGCGGTGGACTTCAGAAAAACCTCCCACATGCATAGCTCCCTTACTTTGGGTGCTGAGCCCCCCAACCCCCCCCCCTAAACCCCACTACCCACAAATGTACAACACTACCAAAGCTCTTAGGGGTGAAGGGGGCAACTACATGTGGGTACAGTGGGTTTTGGAGGGCTTCCATTACCAGCACAGGTGTTACAGGTAGGGGGGGATGGGCCTGGGTCCGCCTGCCTTAAGTGCACTGCGGTACCCACTAAACGTGCTCCAGGGACCTGCATACACGCAGGCCTCTAGGACTTGTTGCTGCTGTATAACCTTGGCACACCAGGTGACACCTGAAGACTAATCTCTTTGAAAAAGTCCTTTATTTGAATAAGCACGTTTACTCACAGTTAACTGCAGATCAGAGGTTGTGCCCCACTGGCAGAGTCTCCCTGGTACTGAGATTAGCAGTAGGTCAGAGCTGGCAGAATGGTGTACAATGCCCTCTTTCAGCCACATTCAAGGTAATAACGTTCTCGAACGTGGGTAACACATGAAAGGGATCTAAAACTGGCTTACAAATGGCCACTACCTCATGGACTACCGGAAACAAAACAGGGCACACACTGACCCAGTTAGCAGGGGGGAAAAGCACCATGGGAGTAGAGCCCAGTACCCTACACCCACCACAATGCATTGCTAATGTGACTCTGCAGGGCACCTAACAGAAAAGGTGTCACACTCACCCGAGAGCCACATCGCAACCAGGGAAAGGCTGTCGGAGGATACAACACATTCTGCTGTCATGGAGGTGGGTACGGCATTTGAGGCTGGCATACAGGCTGGCAAAAAAGGTTTTTAGTTTTATTTTTTTAGTATGGGAGGGGGTTGGTGACCACTGGGGGAGTATTGGGAGGTCATCCCCCATTCCCTCCAGTGGTCATCTGGTTATTTGGTGCACCTTTTTGAGGCTTGGTCGTGAAAATAAAAGGACCAAGTAAACCCGGCGATATACTGCTTATCGCCGTTTTTTTTTCCATTATGGCCGAAAGCCGGCCATCTGGTAGGCACGCCCATGCCCCGCCTTCGCTTCGCCGCCGACACGCCCCTTTGAACTTTGGCCGGCGACGCTGCCAAAAAAGCAGGCTTTCAATTATACTGATTTGGCCGCTTTTGCGAGATCATCTTTTGCGAGATCGCTGGCCATCTCCCGATTTATGCCGGAAAATGGCCGGCGATCACTTTCGAAAATGAGCTGGATAGTCTAAAGGTATAATAATCATCAAGACAGGGATCATGTGGATGGGCTTAAAAAGTTAAGTAGGATCATTCGGGTAGGCTTTCTTGAAGAGGTGAGTCTTCAACATTTGTGTTGACATTGTAATGTAGTATACTATGCCATACCTTGTATCATTTGAATATTTTTACTGCTGTAATTGTCTATTGCCTATGTTTAACTTATGCTTGTTGTACACTGCAAAAAGGCAGTAAATAAATCCTAATAAATAAACAAAATAAACTGTTAGCAAATATCATTTATCGGTATTACAACCAGGAATTACCTGCAGCTATAACAAGGATATATGTGAATATTTTATGATGCCTTGTTTCCTTTTTTGCTAGAGTTTACACCTTTATATCAATATTGATTATGTAAGTTTGTGTTTAGCTAATATGATTAAGCATGAGTTTCCTACAGGGAAAAATCACCTAAGATATTAAAGTAATATACAAATGCTCAGGCAACCAATGGCACTGTGGCACATATAAAGCAGGTTGAAGTCCTTTGTAGTCAGACTATTGCAGGGTCACTACAGTAATCCAACCTTGATGTTATCATGGCGTGAACCACTGTGTTCTTGTCTTTTCAATGTACAGCGTGAGACAGCGTAGTTGTCACAGATGATTGAGGCAGCCCCTGAAGGTTGTCTGGATTTGTGAGATCAGCATTAAGTGCTGGGTCTAGCTGTTTCCCAAGGTTCCTAGACCTGTGATTTAATTGGGAGCTCGTGACTCCCAACAGTAAGTGAAGCTGGATTTTCTCAGTACAGTTATGACTCAAAACTTCCTTCTTGCCCAGCAGATATTTTTTTTTCTAACCTTCATTTATAAAGCCTCATTCCCTGCAGTTCTGTTCAATTAATGCTTCCCTTCAGCTAATCTCCACTTACAACCCACCTGGCTTAGTTCTTCAATTCATGGCCTCATTGCTTAAACTCAAACTCCCTAGTCTTTTGTCTATATGTCTTGGCCATTTGTGTTGGCTAGATAGTAACTCCATGTACACCTGGTAGTGCTACACAAATGATAACAGAAATAATAATTATAATAAAATCAATAAAATACCTTCTTCTGCATTATAAGATGCTTTTTCTCTTCCATCTTCCACAATTCTTCCTGGAAGTGTCAATCTGTGGATGAAAATGGAAAATGGTAAAATTATGTATCATACCTGATAATTTTCTTTCCATTAATCATAGCTGATCAATCCATAGACTGGTGGGTTGTGTCCATCTACCAGCAGGTGGAGATAGAGAGCAAACTTTTGCCTCCCTATATGTGGTCATGTGCTGCCGGAAACTCCTCAGTATGTCGATATCAAAGCTCCATCCGCAGGACTCAGCACTTAGAGAATTACACCCACAAAGGGACACTCTGCCCAGCTCACCACCGCCGAAACGGGGGAGAGGAATTAACCCAGCTCATCCCCACACAAGTGGGGGAGGGGAATCCGTCCAGCTCATCCCCGCGGAGCGGGGGAGGGACACCACACCCGCCGATGCGGGGGGATCTGGCTTATCCTGCAACCGCAACCGCGGGAGGAGCTGACTGACCCTAACACCGCCGAAGCGGGAGGGGTACAAAGCTGCCCTACAGCCGCACGAAGCGGGAGGGAGTGCCGGCAGAATTTAAGTCTCAATCCAGCCCCGTAAAACGGAGGGGAGAGGAATGCAGCAGCTCACTGTAACACAAACTCGTCTCAACTCTTGAAGAATCCAAGTGAAAAACTTGAACACGAAGTCTTCCTGAAGTAACTGAAGACTAAACTTGAACCTAAAATTCAACCAGAATATAAACAGTACAGATATCTGGGAGGGGCTATGGATTGATCAGCTATGATTAATGGAAAGAAAATTATCAGGTATGATACATAATTTTACCTTCCATATCATCATGCTGATCAATCCATAGACTGGTGGGATGTACCGAAGCAGTACTCACCCAGGGCGGGACATAGAAATCCCTGACCGCAACACTGAAGCTCCAAACCGGGCCTCCGCCCGAGCAGCCACAGTCAAGTGGTAATGCCTGGAGAAGGTATGGGCCGAAGCCCAAGTTGCCGCCTTGCAAATCTCTTCCAAGGAGACGGACCCGGCCTCTGCCATCGAGGCCGCCTGAGCTCTAGTGGAGTGAGCCTTCAGCTGGATAGGCGGCACCTTCCCCGCGGCCACATAAGCCGCTGCAATGGCTTCCTTGACCCATCTTGCCACTGTAGGCTTAGCAGCCTGCAGACCCTTACGAGGACCTGCAAACAGGACAAACAGATGATCCGATTTTCGGAAATCATTGGTCACTTCCAAGTATCTGATGATGACTCGTCTCACATCCAGATATTTGAGAGCAGAGTATTCCTCTGGGTAGTCCTCCCTCCGAAAGGAAGGGAGACAGAGCTGCTGATTCACATGGAAGCGAGAAACAATCTTGGGCAGGAAGGAAGGCACTGTGCGAATAGTCACTCCCGCCTCAGTGAACTGCAGAAAAGGCTCTCGACATGAGAGTGTCTGGAGCTCGGAAACTCTTCTGGCTGAAGTGATAGCCACCAAAAAGACTGCTTTCAACGTCAGGTCTTTCAGAGATGCCCTCGACAAGGGTTCAAAAGGCGGCTTCTGCAATGCTCTTAGCACCAGGTTGAGATTCCACGCAGGCACCACTGAGTGCAGAGGAGGGCGCAGGTGATTAACTCCCTTGAGAAAGCGCACCACATCTGGCTGCGAAGCCAGGGAAGCACCCTTCAGGCGGCCCCTGAAGCAAGCCAGAGCCGCTACCTGGACTTTAAGGGAACTGAGCGACAGGCCTTTCTCCAGACCTTCTTGCAGGAACGCCAACACTGAAGATATTGGAGCAGTGAAGGGAGAAAGTGAGCCTGCTTCACACCACGCTGCAAAGATACGCCAAACCCTGGCGTAAGCAGTAGAAGTAGAGCGCTTCCTCGCTCTCAGCATAGTGGCGATGACCTTGTCTAAGAAGCCCTTCTTTCTCAGACGCTGCCGCTCAATAGCCAGGCTGTAAGACCAAAGGGGGAGGGATCCTCCATCACCACGGGACCCTGATGTAACAGGCCCTGCTCCACTGGCAGCCGCAGAGGATCGTCAACTGAGAGCCTGATCAAGTCCGCATAACAGGGACGTCTGGGCCAATCCGGACCCACCAGGATTATCCGGCCTGGATGCTTTGCCACACGGTCTAGCACCCTGCCCAACATGGGCCAGGGCGGGAACACATAGAGAAGCTCTTGTGTCGGCCACTGTTGGAGAAGAGCATCTACTCCCAGGGATCGAGGGTCCCGTCCTCTGCTGAAAAAGCGCGGCACTTGGCAATTGGCCGATGACGCCATCAGATCTAGGCTCGGCTGGCCCCAGCGCTTCGTGATGTCCAAGAACGCCTTAGCAGATAGCTGCCACTCTCCGGGCTCCAAGGTATGGCGACTGAGAAAGTCCGCTTTGACATTCATGACTCCGGCAATGTGGGCCGCTGACAGCTGTTCCAGGTTCGCTTCCGCCCACTGGCATAGATTCATGGCCTCCTTGGCTAGAGGGGCGCTCTTGGTACCTCCCTGGCGGTTGACATAGGCCACAGCCGTAGCATTGTCCGACAGGACCCGTACTGGCTTCAACGCCAGTACCGGGATGAACTCCAAAAGCGCCAACCGAATGGCTCTGAGTTCCAGGAGGTTGATAGACCACTTTGCCTCTGCAGGAGACCAGAGCCCCTGTGCTGTCCTTCCCAAGCAGTGGGCTCCCCAGCCCGACAAAGATGCGTCCGTCGTGACAACAATCCACTCCGGGGTCACCAGAGGCATTCCTGCAGACAACTTGTCTGTCTGCGTCCACCAGCTCAGCGCCTTGCGCACTGCTGGGTACAAGGGAAGGCGCACAGCATAATCCTCCGACATCGGAGTCCAGCGCTGCAGCAGAGAGTGTTGTAGTGGTCTCATATGAGCCCTGGCCCAGGGCACTACTTCCATCGTGGCCGTCATAGAGCCCAACAGCTGCACATAGTCCCAAGCCCGAAGAGGAGAGGCTACTAGGAACTGGTCCACCTGAGCCTGAAGCTTGACAATCCGATTGTCTGGCAGGAACACTCTGCCCACTTGGGTGTCGAATCGAACTCCCAGATACTCCAGGGACTGAGTTGGGCGCACCTGGCTCTTCTCCCAGTTGATGATCCACCCCAGGGAGCTCAAAAGAGCAACCACCCGGTTCACAGCTTTGCCGCACTCTGCATAAGAGGGGGCTCGGATCAACCAGTCGTCCAGATAAGGATGGACTTGTACTCCTTCCTTCCTCAGGAAGGCCGCGATGACCACCATTACTTTGGAGAAGGTCCGCGGAGCAGTAGCCAACCCGAAAGGGAGGGCTCTGAACTGGAAGTATCGGCCCAGGACTGCAAAACGCAGAAAGCGTTGATGGGGAGGCCAGATGGGAATATGCAAGTACGCTTCCTTGATGTCCAAGGATTCCAGGTACTCCCCTGCCTTCACTGCCGCTATAACAGAGCGGAGAGTCTCCATGCGAAAGTGCCGAACTTTCAAGGCCCGATTGACCCCTTTGAGGTCGAGGATAGGCCGTACAGAACCTCCTTTCTTTGGTACCACAAAGTAAATGGAGTAACGCCCCTTGCCAAGCTGACTTTCTGGCACCGGAACGACCGCACCCAGGCGGATCAGATTGTCCAAGGTCTGCTGCACTGCCACAGCTTTGACCGGAGACTTGCAGGGAGAGAGTACAAACCCGTCTCTTAAGGGTCGGCAGAATAGCTTGTAGCCGTCTCTGATGACTTCCAGCACCCAAGCGTCTGAAGTTATTGTGGTCCACTCGCCCAGGAACGAGGACAGCCGTCCTCCAATCTGCACTGGGGCGTGGACCAAGGCCCCGTCATTGGGTACGAGACCCTGGGGGAGGACCGGAGGGGGCACCTCCGGGACGGCGGTCTCTGCGAAAGGAATGCTGCTTCGGGGAGAAGTTCCTCTTGAAGGAAGAGGGGGCAGAGGAGCCCGACCTGCCCGGGCGGTACCGACGGGCTTCCTGAAACCGTCCTCTGGAGGTACCGGGGCGAGTACTAGCCCGAGCCCTGACCTCTGGTAACTTCTTGCCCTTAGACGTGCCGAGATCGGTCACGATTTTGTCCAGCTCGACCCCAAAGAGCAGCTTGCCCTTAAAAGGCAATCTAGCCAGGCGGGATTTAGAGGCGTGGTCAGCAGACCAATGCTTCAGCCAAAGCCACCGCCGCGCAGAGACTGTCTGAGCCATGCCTTTAGCTGAGGCCCTCAAGACATCATACAGCAAGTCTGCCAAATAGGCTAAGCCCGATTCCAGGGCCAGCCAATCAGCCCTCAAGGAATGATCCGAGGGGGAAGCCCGCTGCACCATAGTCAGGCACGCCCTGGCCACATAGGAGCCGCAAACTGAGGCCTGCAAACTTAAAGCAGCCGCCTCAAAGGACGACCTTAAGGCCGCCTCCAATCTTCTGTCTTGGGCGTCCTTTAGGGCCGTGCCACCTTCCACCGGCAACGCCGTTTTCTTAGTCACCGCAGTGATTGAAGAATCCACGGTAGGCCTCACGTTCACTTTCAGGCATAGGATAGAGGCGGGACATAGCCCTAGCCACTTTAAGGCTCGCTTCCGGGACATCCCATTGAGCCGAAATTAAGGTGTGCATGGCATCGTGCACGTGGAAGGTTCTAGGCGGGCGCTTCGTCCCCAGCATAATGGCAGAGCCAACAGGGGCTGAGGGAGAGACGTCCTCCGGAGAGGAAATCTTCAAAATGCCCATGGCCTGCACTAACAGGTTGGGCAAATCCTCTGAGCTAAAGAGCCGCGCTGCAGAGGGGTCATCCGCTCCATCCGAGCGGGGATCCGTCTCCTCCAAGGAATCCGCAAAGGACCGTTGGGAGAACTCAGATACGCTGCCCTCATCTACATCGGAGGAGACAAAGTCCTCCAAGGCCTGGGAATCAACCCGAGGGCGTTTACCTCTGGGAACCTCAACCTCTTTACCAGACGAGGGAGCAGGGGCAGCGTTTTGCATAAGGAAGGCCTGATGCAGCAGCAAAACAAACTCGGGGGAGAAACCCCCCAGACTGTGCACTTCCGCAGCCTGGGCTACAGCCCTAGACGCACCCTCAACCGGCGCTTGCAAGAGCGGGGGAGAGACATGCTGCGCATCCAAGATGGCGTCCGGCGCGACACTCCGCGAAGGAGCCGCGCGGGAAGAACGGCGCTTAACTTTAGCCGCTTTTGTGCCGTCGCCCAAATTAAGGGCGTTCATGGCATTAATGTCTCCTACCTCAAGGGCGGCCCAAGAAGAAGCCGTCCGAGCCGCGTGGCCGGCCAAGATGGCGGAGGCGAGGAGCGGGGGATGGGCGTTTATGGCGGGAAAAACCGCCACACCGGAGGAAGGACCGGGACACTCATCGGTCTCCAAACTGTCACCCAACAAGGGCGAATCAGACTTTAAGACCCCCGCATCCCCTCTAGAAGCGCCCAAGCGATCCGGGGAGCGACTCTATGCGCCCTCGCCCTCCGACGCCATATGCCACGTGGAGATCAATCGGGGAACCCCCTGCCCGCTATAAAAAGGTAAAAATTACCTGCTTTCCGCTCCGAGCTGTAACGACCTGGTGTCTCAGTGAGTAGCTGCAATAAACGTTTAAATAAACGTCGAAATAAACGCCTTTAAGGACGTTCAAAATTTTTTATTTTTTTTTTAACTGAGCCAGCGGGAGGGGGGAGAAAAGGAGGGACCTGGCGCCACCAGGTTTGCACTTGCTCAAGAAGAGCCCTCAACCCCAGGCACTCAACAAAACCTAAAAATTAGGCTTGGAGGCCTAGCCAGAGCTGCTGCTGTGTGTGACCACCACCTGCTGAGATAGAGAACATACTGAGGAGTTTCCGGCAGCACATGACCACATATAGGGAGGCAAAAGTTTGCTCTCTATCTCCACCTGCTGGTAGATGGACACAACCCACCAGTCTATGGATTGATCAGCATGATGATATGGAAGTTCCTCTTCTGAGATGTTTCCCCGGTGGATTGACTGATGAAAGATATTACACGATGTGATACCCACAAGCGAGCCTTCTCCGGGGTAGCCCCCACACTCTGGAATGCACTGCCTGAAAGGCTCCGCTTAATACAAGACTCTCTCTACTTCAGGAAGCCGGTGAAAGCTTGGCTCTTCAATCAGGCCTTTAATGGAAGAACTAACTAACTTGTTAGTCTCACTCATACACACAAGGAGTGGCACGGGCTGCACATACTGCAGCAGGACATATTTATCCACTCCTACCCTAGCTGAGATAACATTTAATCACCTCTCTGATCTCATGTGCAACTTTCTTTAAATTAGTCCCCTTATTTTCTAACTCCTTTTACTCTTTTACCTATCTACAGTGGGGGAAATAAGTATTTGATCCCTTGCTGATTTTGTAAGTTTGCCCACTGACAAAGACATGAGCAGCCCATAATTGAAGGGTAGGTTATTGGTAACAGTGAGAGATAGCACATCACAAATTAAATCCGGAAAATCACATTTTGGAAAGTATATGAATTTATTTGCATTCTGCAGAGGGAAATAAGTATTTGATCCCTCTGGCAAACAAGACCTAATACTTGGTGGCAAAACCCTTGTTGGCAAGCACAGCGGTCAGACGTCTTCTGTAGTTGATGATGAGGTTTGCACACATGTCAGGAGGAATTTTGGTCCACTCCTCTTTGCAGATCATCTCTAAATCATTAAGAGTTCTGGGCTGTCGCTTGGCAACTCGCAGCTTCAGCTCCCTCCATAAGTTTTCAATGGGATTAAGGTCTGGTGACTGGCTAGGCCACTCCATGACCCTAATGTGCTTCTTCCTGAGCCACTCCTTTGTTGCCTTGGCTGTATGTTTTGGGTCATTGTCGTGCTGGAAGACCCAGCCACGACCCATTTTTAAGGCCCTGGCGGAGGGAAGGACGTTGTCACTCAGAATTGTACGGTACATGGCCCCATCCATTCTCCCATTGATGCGGTGAAGTAGTCCTGTGCCCTTAGCAGAGAAACACCCCCAAAACATAACATTTCCACCTCCATGCTTGACAGTGGGGACGGTGTTCTTTGGGTCATAGGCAGCATTTCTCTTCCTCCAAACACGGCGAGTTGAGTTCATGCCAAAGAGCTCAATTTTTGTCTCACCTGACCACAGCACCTTCTCCCAATCACTCTCGGCATCATCCAGGTGTTCACTGGCAAACTTCAGACGGGCCGTCACATGTGCCTTCCGGAGCAGGGGGACCTTGCGGGCACTGCAGGATTGCAATCCGTTATGTCGTAATGTGTTACCAATGGTTTTCGTGGTGACAGTGGTCCCAGCTGCCTTGAGATCATTGACAAGTTCCCCCCTTGTAGTTGTAGGCTGATTTCTAACCTTCCTCATGATCAAGGATACCCCACGAGGTGAGATTTTGCGTGGAGCCCCAGATCTTTGTCGATTGACAGTCATTTTGTACTTCTTCCATTTTCTTACTATGGCACCAACAGTTGTCTCCTTCTCGCCCAGCGTCTTACTGATGGTTTTGTAGCCCATTCCAGCCTTGTGCAGGTGTATGATCTTGTCCCTGACATCCTTAGACAGCTCCTTGCTCTTGGCCATTTTGTAGAGGTTAGAGTCTGACTGATTCACTGAGTCTGTGGACAGGTGTCTTTCATACAGGTGACCATTGCCGACAGCTGTCTGTCATGCAGGTAACGAGTTGATTTGGAGCATCTACCTGGTCTGTAGGGGCCAGATCTCTTACTGGTTGGTGGGGGATCAAATACTTATTTCCCTCTGCAGAATGCAAATAAATTCATATACTTTCCACAATGTGATTTTCCGGATTTAATTTGTGATGTGCTATCTCTCACTGTTACCAATAACCTACCCTTCAATTATGGGCTGCTCATGTCTTTGTCAGTGGGCAAACTTACAAAATCAGCAAGGGATCAAATACTTATTTCCCCCACTGTATATGTCCCATCATTGCTTATATCCTACGCTGTCTATTAAAATGTTCTATTACGTATTGTGTTGACATTGTAAGTAATATACTATCAAAAACTTGAAGTTAAATTATTTGCTCAAATTGTTAAATCCTTGTTACACACTTGAAACACAATTGTTATCTAATTATTAACAATTAGCCTCATAAGCCCAGGGTACCTCTTAGAATTAGGACACCAACTGTGATGGCTATCATCATTGGCTCCACCACCGGCCAAAAAAACTGCAGAGAAAAACTCTCAAACTAATGGTCTAACTGAGAGAAAAGTCTGTAGTGAAAGGGTCGATAGGGTTAAATGATTTTGAATCAAGTGTATAAGCAAAGTCTAACTAGAACAGCTGAAACTCTTAAGCTGGTTGAAAACGATAAGAAGTCAAAACATTCCAATGTTACAAAAAATCAGACCACAGATTAGAGGGAACTTAGCTTGACCCAGTGGTATCCAATCACGACTCTATCGTCTTGTTTCATCAAGTTTGAGAGTTTTTCTCTGTAGTTTTTTTGGCCGGTGGTGGAGCCAAAGATGATAGCCATCACAGTTGGTGTCCTAATTCTAAGAGGTACCCTGGGCTTATGAGGCTAATTGTTAATAATTAGATAACAATTGTGTTTCAAGTGTGTAACAAGGATTTAACAATTTGAGCAAATAATTTAACTTCAAGTTTCTGATTTTGATTTGCTCTATGCAGTTAAAAAATTTTAAGTAATATACTATGCCATACTTTGTATTATTTGAATATTTTTACTGCTATAATTGTTTATTGCTTATGTTTGATTTATTCTTACTATATAACGCCTTGAGTGAATTCTTTCAAAAGGGCGATAAATAATTATGTTCTGAAGATAAGTATTATTGTCATTATAGAACAGTTTTACAGTCTGGAAAAAAAGTGATACTAGCACATGCACTGAAATGACCCTTTACTTTCATGATTTAAAACTGTATATAGGGAAGAATTATATGTTAACTATACACAGGGACATAAATAAGATTTAAAGGAAAACTGTAAGGATTTCATTCTATCATTACTCAGGTTCCTTTGTAAGATCCTAGTGACCTTGAAAACAACCAGAACCACCTTGAAATAAAGAAAATATTTTCTTATGCAACTGTGCACTGGCATATTTGATAGATTTGATTTTAAGATATTTGACCTTAACATTGTCAACAGGGCTGCGGTATGAGTACACCAAACCTTCTACTTCAACTGACTCCAACTTCAACTCTGACTCATATTAGGCTTTAAGGGCCTCTTTTACCAAACCTCGCAAGCAATTCATGGCACAACAATGCCAACAAAGCCTATTCACTTTAATTGGGCTTCGTTGGCATTGCCATGCAGGATCACTAGCGCGGTTTCATAAAAGAAGCCCTAAATGTTTTGTTCTGGACTTAAAGTACTGGTAAATACTTATATTTAACAGTATTTTAGATCCAGGACAAAGATCTTTTATTTTTTTATATATCCATATCTATATAGATATAGGTGCATATATAGATATAAATATAAAATGATACATTTATCATATAGTATAATGTAAGTTTTTATTTTGAAGCTGGAGTCAGAGTCAGTACATTTTTATTGACTCTGACTCCGCCCAAAATTGCTTCCGACTCCAGAGCACTGCTTGTCAAATAGCTTTTCTGATATTCTAACGAGCTCATTTCACCCACGTCCACTTGCCTGAGGAAATATGGTTTGGCATAAAATTTAAAATCCTCTCCTTCATAGTATACGTCAAACTCAGACACTCTAGCATAGGGCACTCTGATTGATATAGTGAGGAAATCGGGGTCCTGGCTCAGTTCAAACGCTGGGGTTATCATGTCGAATTCACCTGAAAATCCAAATTACAGAAATGAGTAGTCTTACAAGAAAAATCAGAACAGGACAGATTACAATCTTAGGGCCTCTTTTATCAAGCTGCGCTAGCGGCTCCCGGTGCGATAATATTGACAAAGCCCATTCTCTCTAAATGGGCTTGATGGAGGCCTAGTTTGAAATCCCAACACATCAAGGCCTGTTTACACTAACATCATTACTAGATGCTGTGAGTTAAGTAAACTGGAAGTCAAACCACTTTAACAAGGAAATTAAAGCTTCCGTTTACTAAGGTGTACTAAACCCTAATGTGGGCATAGCGCACTGAAAAACATTTACTATAGGACGAGCTAAAGCATCCTGTAATTTATACTTTTGCACACAGTAATCTTAGTTAGGTGCCAGCATTTAAACCAGCTTTTGGCAAAAGAAAGTGCTTGCATCCAAGTTAGGCATGAGATGACACTGTTTTGTAAAGGTCATTCTGTGCAAAGTACCCTTTGTAGAATACTGGTTTAGTCTGGATCTTCTCAGTGCCATTTATAGATTCTCCCTCCCCCCCCCCTTTGGTGCACAATTTTCTTAAAGAGGGGACACTATTTGTACATAGTGCACACTTTTTCCTATGGGGTGCGTTGCACAAAACATCACACACACACATGCCCTCTCAGGAAAAATTGTGCAAGTGCAAATAGTGTGCCCTCTTTAAGAAAAGTGCACACAATGGACTAGATTCTATATATGGTGCTGAAAAAATTGGCACAGAAAAAGCCGCGCTTAGCGCTATTCTATAAACTGCGCCTACCTAATGTTAGGCGCGGTTTATAGAATACGCACAGCACCCGGACCCATGACTAAATTTAAGCGCATTTACACCAAATGAAATCTGGTGCAAATGCCCGTGCCTAACTTAGATGTGGATCTGGCGTATTCTATAATAATGTGTGTCATTTCTGGAAATGCCCACGAGCTGCCCATGCCCCTCCCATGGCCACACCTCCTTTCGAGATCCACATGTTAGAATTTACACACACTACTTTATGGAATACGATTTGAATGTTGCCTAGGCAGAAACAGGAAGCTATCAGAGTGAAGGCTATGGGGTGAGCGCCAGCCGCAATTCCAAGCATAAAAAATACTTTTAAAAAAGGTACATCCAGGATGGTGTGGGGCTTGAGAGGCCAAGGGAGATGATGGCTTGCGGGACAGTGAGGGGGCATCGCTGCAACGGAGAGGGAGCTGGGAGGAGATCCAAAACCAAACTCTTTTTAAATCTGTACAACCACTACATAAGTTTTCTCTGCCTCTGGGAAAGCTTAACCTATGGGTTGGTTAGGTCACATACTGGTATCCTGTGATCAGTTAACCATTCTACTTTGGTTAATATTTAAAGATTTTAAAACTTGGTCCCCCAGAACTCCCCTACCACCACCAGTAGAAACTTATCAATTATTAGACCCCCACATTTTTGGAAATATTAACATCCTTGTCACAGGTCTTTTATCTGCCATCATGTACTATCTTACTATATATGTTACATCAAAACAAACGCGTTCAAATGCGCTCTAGAACAGATGCACAAAAGCATTCTCATGTGACATAAAATGAGCAACCAAAAGTATAAATCCCGTTATTACTTCAGACCACAGCAAACGTGGACACCGTTTTTCATCAGCACCTGCACCCGCAACAAAACCCAAATATTTGTAGTGGTTGTAAAAGCGAGTTTCTGTGTTATAAACAACACTGCCACCCTGGTGAACGGTGAATGCAGTGAACAAACCGTATTTAACCTCACCGGACACGTGAGAAGAAGCCTTTCCAGATCAGAGTGTTTCCCAAAGCAGCGACAACAGCAGTCAGTTTATTTTTTTTTACATTTTGTTTTCTTTACTTCACAGAATCTCACTGAATTTGTAAATATAAGAACAATTTTCTTACTTGCAAACGCCGCCCGCTTCTGAAAGTACGTAGAGACGCCAGAGAGAGGCCTGGAACGCCCTGACAGAAGCTATTGGACCACTAGGACGAGGCTTGGAATACAGCGAGAGAAACTACTGGAAAACCAGAACGAGGCTTGAAATTCACAGAGAGGCAGCAGGCAACGAGGTTAAATTGAGAAGAGGAGACGGCGTGAGCCTATCTGGCCCATTATGTGAGTTGAAGCCAGTAAGCGGAACTTGCCGGCATCTTAGTTCACTCAAAACAATAGCAAAGAATTATATTAGAAATAAGAGACTGCCTATGCGTGGTCCGTCAAAGTTTTTCCAGTTGGATAGGCAGTACCTTAAAAGGTGGAGGATAAAGGATTTTTTAAACGTATTTTGCAGCTTATTATTATTATTATTATTTATTTGAAAGTTTCCCATATAACCTAGATATAAATCATGAAATAAAATTGAATATCACTAAAATAGCTTAAAAATTATTATAGCTGGTAGAAGCAGCAATGATAATCTCTATTTTCTGCTAATTCTAATTTTTCTAAAGTGCTGTATAGAATACAGAAATACATGGCCAAATTTAAGTGAGGATATCCTGTTTCCTGATGAGTTCATCTTAACTGTTGTTGTAATCTGCCTCCGGAAGCCTGGTACTATAAAGATGGAATATATTGAAATTAAATGGAAGTAAAATTAAACTCTCCTTTCATTGGGGCACATGGAATCACATCGTCACTTCATCTCATTTCTAGAGGCTTACATTTTAGATATACAATGGATTATTCTGTTTTTAACACATTTCAGGCACAAATGGTTTTATAAGTCAAAAATAATAAAAATAAATAAATATTTTGTTTCATGCAGATCTCTCTTTTGTTTAAATTAAACTATTTGGGCCATAAGCCCCTAATGCAGTTAATCGGTTTTCTTATATTTTGTTTTTTTTTATGACTTATACTGTTCCAAAACTAAAAACTCATCTCTATTTGGTTGATAATAAAAGGAGCGCATTGTGAACACTATTTATTTATTTATTTATCAATGTATTTATACCCCACATTATCCCCACAAACATGCAGGCTCAATGTGGCTTAGAAAACCAGAGAGAGATCTGTGGGTGATATCAGAGACAAATTACAAATGAAGAGTAGAAGTGCAAGAAAGAAAAGACACTTTACATAGTGTTGCAGGAATTGAGATAGGAATTTGTGATGCTTCAGGAGTCAGACAGCACACACCAGTATGAGAGAGAAATCTTCTTTATTTGCCAGCAAACAAAGCAGGACATCAGTTCTAGCTCTCTTCTCTTCTCTTAGCTCTTTGTGTCTTTCTCTCAGCTCTCTGTGTCTTTCTCTCAGCTCTCTGTGTCTTTGTCTCAGCTGCTTCTCTTCTTATGCTGTCTTCTCCTTCTTCTGTCTGTTCCTTCTGTCCTTCTCTTTCTTCTGAGCTCCTTCTGACGTAAACTGCTTCTGCTCCCACTTAAATAGGGTCCTAAGCCCTCCTCCTAGCCTAGCCCCCTTTACTCCCAATTGGTTAAGAAACTGATTGGCTACCTTGCCTCAACCAATCATTACTTTTGAAATATCAGTTACATAGGTTCCAGACATCCTAAACTGACCTGTGACCTGGGGCCCCTCATGCCAGACATTTGGTCTCCAGTCTCTTACATTTCTCATTATGATTGATGTCTCATCTATAGCTTAAACTGGATTCCCTTAGAGACTAAGAGGCCCCATCTAACATTGGTTATTCTCATATTCCTAATCAGCTTCATACTACCTATTAACTAAACTCTGGCATTCATTAAAGAGGTCAAAAGCCAATCTTACTTAATGGCATACTGCTATACTTTCAGGACTATTCCTACAGTTACCTATAATTAATCAAGGAGAAGAGAGCTGACTAGTTCTGACCTTTTTCACCTATCAGCTCCATACACAGAACTAGCTAAGACCATAGTTAATTCAAAACACATGTTGATCTCCTCACTGCAGCCTTAAACAGCAGACAAAGGATCATTTTAAAAGTAACACAGAGTTGAACAAACATCCTACACAGAATTATTAATTTACACAGAATACAACATATTCTAAAGTAAGCATTCTTATAAGACATATCTAAACATCAGGAATATCTAGAATTATTTAGAATCTAACTATTTCCTTATAACAAAATCTACATATCAAGAACTTCTGAAATAGTATTTCAGCCTTTTAAACTTCAGCATGTCTGGCTCATTCCTTTGTTCATTCATAATAGTTTACAGCTGTGCCAGCATTTAGCAATCCATCCCTCACAAGGGTCTTTCTGACCTTTCTGACCCAGCCCGGCAAGACTTTCAAATAATATGAACCATCTGGCATTCCTTCATTCTGCTTGCAAAATAAAAGCTAGAATTCAAACACCACTTTTAAACCCCAGATTTTAACAGAATTAACCCTTAATATGATTTCTTATATATATAATTATGCCATGGCTGCCTCATTCCCCCCTTTGAGACTAAAATCAGCTTATGCAGAGATAAGTCTCACAACTCAAACTCTGGAGATTATAGTGATCCTAATTAGGAATAGACTTGTGAATCACCATTACCCTACTTGTTAAGGTCCGACGGCATACTGCCGAAGCACATGAGGCCAGGAAACAAAACAAAAACCCTGCTAAAACTAAGACTATTAGGGAAATGAACAAGGGACGTATCCAGGAGGTCAATGACCACCACCAGGAGGTAAGGTCTAATCCTCCTCGGTAATCCTCCACATTAAGGCTGGCCAACTGTAGGACTTTATCCATGGCATGCCTAACTACATGCGTCCTATTTATGACAATAGTACAGCACTCTGAAGAATTTAACACTGTGCAGAGACCACCCTGGGCTGCAAAGAGATAGTCAAGGCCCATACGGTTATATCTAGAAACTATACTTAATTCATTAATTTGATCCTGCAATGCATTGACTACCACGTTCAGCTCATGAACTAAAACATGGAGTAGGGATTGAAGTCTCCGGGTAGCCATACCTAGTTCAGTAATACCCGCTACCGGGCCTCCAATTGGAATCCAGGCCGTGGCAGAAAGGGCTACAAGTCTCTTTTTAGTCAGAGGATAAGTAGAATTAATATACTGGAGGGCTAATTCAATCGCCTCATCCTCTGTGGCAACGGAGGAGGGTAAGGACAAAGCCTCTCGCTTAGAGCGGTGCGGGGATAGTGGCTTAAGAGGAATAACTTTAGGAAAATAATTCAAGGTTACCAATACACAAAAATCATATGTGGAGGGAAGAATCATGTGGAGGACATTATCACAGAGCCAGTAATGACCAAGGAGAGGGCGACGAAAGTTCCCAATAAATGTAGGCACAGGATGGAGATTAGGATGCCCATAATGCGAGCCCCTATCCCAGGGGGAACGAAGAAGAAATGGAGACTTTGTACACCATAGGTGCCAATCCCCAATTGTAACAGACCGCTCATATGATGCAACCCCTTCATCCCCCGGGGACTTATGAAAGTAGAAAATAGGATGGGACACTATAGTCTTCTCAGTAGTATAGTTAGGAGCCAGATAATCACCTTGGTCATAATCTACAGGTATGGTAGTAGGGCACATAGGAGTACCTGGAGAAACTACCCACACAGGTTCCTCCTTCTCTGGGAGAACATTAGTATAGTTACAGGGAATGGGAAGAACAGTTGAGATGCTTCTTGTTAAACAAAACACTCCAGAAGCTGGATAGGGAGACGTAAAAACTGGCCTTAGAGAAGAGTCAGAGGGGGAAGTAGCATTATAAAAGGACCACCAAGTATAATCCTGGCTCCAAGGGCCTGAACTCGAAAAGTAGGGAGGTATAAGAGCTGGGAGTTGCACAGGGACAGGTACAGCTGGGACATCTGTGGTATAAGGAGAAAATCGGGAACACACAATACAAGGGGAAGTAATCTTTGCCTGGCTAATTAGTTCCTGGACAGAGTGTAACCAAAGGTTGGAGCGAGTTGGGGTATTAGGAACAAGGAGGCAAGGAGTAGAAAACAACAAAAGCATCCAAACTACTAACATTTTCTTTCTTCCTAATCTAAAACAAATACAGCAAACTAATTAAGCAATAATATTTCAACAGTCTGTGCTAATCACAGATTACTCTAATATAGTGTTCTCAGTCTTTGAGTTCTTATACCAGTTGGGATAGACCCTCAACTGACAAGGATCAAGCTCTCAAATTCCAAGAAAGCCAGAATCCGGCAAGAAAGAGTCTCAGTATGAAGCCGAAGTTCAGCCGCTCCTGCAGTATGCAGTTGACCCTTCTTTTCAGCTAGTAGATTCTTTGGTTCGGGTCAGGCGCAACTTCAATGGCTCCGCTGGATCTCTTTCTGCTCTCCACTGTCTAGGCTCCGTCTGATCCGTGCTGGGCTCAGTCTGGTCAGCAGACTTAATTCGAGACCAATGGACCCATGGAGTTATCCCTGCGACCTTCACAGCTGCAGGGGTAGAAAGCAAAACAGTAAAAGGTCCTTTCCATCGGGGCCCCAAAGGCTGGAGCTTCCAGTCTTTCACCCAAACTCTATCCCCTGGCAGGAAGGAATGTACCTGAGCCTGGAAGGGGACAGGGTTTATTTCTCTCACATAAGACTGAAGCTCAGAAATTATCTTCCCCAAGAGGGCTACCTGCTCCTGCACCTGGGCAGACCCTAAAATCCCTATGTCTCCCTTAATTCCCTGTAAAATGGCTGGGGGCTTCCCATACACAATTTCAAAGGGAGAGAGGGCTGTTCCTTTAGTTGGGGTGCATCGGAGGCGGAAGAGGGCTAGTGGCAATGCCTGTGGCCATTTCAATTGGGTTTCCTGACAAATCTTTGCTAGGCTATTTTTCAAGGTTCTGTTTGCCCGCTCAACCTGCCCTGAACTCTGGGGACGATAGGCACAATGCAATTTCCAGGTAATGCGCAATGCGCGGGACAGGGCCTGAAGTGTAGCTTCAACAAAGGCGGGACCATTATCTGAACCTATGGCAAGGGGCAGTCCATACCTGGGGATGACATCCCTAAGGAGAGCTCGAGCTACTTCTGTGGCTTTCTCAGTGACTGTAGGATATGCTTCCACCCACCCAGAAAAGGTACAGACCATGACTAAGAGGTATCGGAACCTACCACTCCTGGGCATTTCTGTGAAGTCTATAACTAGGGACTCAAAGGGTGTTAGACCTCTAGACTGAACTCCTGGTGGAATACGGGGTCCCTGACGAGCATTATTCTGGGCACAGAGAGTACATCGGGCAGAGGCAGTGGCAACCAGACTATCCAATCCTTCCAGCACCACTACTCGACTGAGTAGGCGGGCTAGTGCTGTTTTCCCTAAGTGTGATAGGTCATGAGCTTGAGACACTACAGGCCAAGCTAGGTGGCGTGGCACCAGAACTCTGGTATCAGGGAGATGTAACCAGCCATCAGGTCTCCTTACTGCACCTTCTTCTTGAGCCCATTTCTCTTCCACTTGGGTATATATAGGTGTCCATTCTTGCAGTCGAATTTGGAACAGGGGGGTCACAGTACTTGCTGGGGGTCCTCGAGCAGCTTCCTTGGCCACCCGATCAGCATGGCGGTTCCCTCGGGCCACTGGAGTATCTATTCTTTGGTGTCCCCTGCAATGAATAACAGCTACCTTCTTAGGGGCCCACACAGCCTCTAGCAGCTGAAGTATTTCAGGTCCATACTTAACAGGTTGGCCTGCAGCATTTATGAGTCCCTTTTCCTTATACAAAGCTCCATGAGCATGTAGGGTTGTGAAAGCATACTTAGAATCAGTATAAATGTTGGTCACCAGTCCTGCTGCTAGCTCCAGAGCTCGTATGAGGGCCACAAGTTCTGCTTTCTGGGCTGAAGTTCCTTGGGGCAGGGCTCTTGCTTCTATCACCTTGTCTTCTGTCACCACAGCATAGCCTGCCAATCGCTTGGAGTTCTCCACATAACTGCTTCCATCTGTGAAATAAATTACATCTGGGTCCCTCCACGGAACATCTTTAAGATCTGGTCGACTGGAGTACACTTCATCCATAGTTTGGATACAGTCATGATCCGGTGGCCCCTCAGATGCTGGCAAAAGAGTAGCAGGATTGAATGTAGCCACTGTTTCCAGGTGTATCCGTGGATTCTCACACAAGCTGGCTTGGTACTTAACCATACGGTTATTTGTAAACCAGTGGTTGCCCTTATACTCCATGAGGGTGAGAACTGCGTGGGGGACTTTAACAACCAGTTCTTGCCCCAAGGTCAACTTATCAGCTTCCTGGACCAGTAAGGCTGTTGCTGCAATGGCCCTCATGCAGGCTGGCCATCCTTTAGCCACTCCATCCAGCTGTTTAGACAGGTATGCAACAGGCCTCTGCCAGGATCCCATCATCTGGGTCAGCACACCCAGAGCAACCCCCTGTCGCTCGTGGACATACAATGAGAAAGGTTTCTCCACATCAGGAAGGCCTAACGCAGGGGCTTGGAGTAGGGCTTTCTTTATGGCAATGAAGGATTGTTGAGCAGTAGGTCCCCATTCAAATGGTTCCTTTTCACCCCCCTTTGTGGCTTGGTAAAGGGGTTTCGCCATCAATGCAAAATTTGGAATCCAAATTCTGCAGAATCCGGCTGCTCCCAGAAATTCCCTAACTTCTCTTCTGGACTTGGGTTGGGGAATTGCAGCTACCGCTTGCTTCCTACTAGCATCCAGTCTCCGACTTCCCTGGGAAATGCAAAAACCCAGATACTTCACTTCTGACTGACAGAGTTGGGCCTTTGAGCGTGAGACCTTATAGCCTGCATCCAAGAGTAGCTCCAGCAATTCTCTAGTAGCCTCAAAACACTCTTCCTGAGTCACTGCTGCAATCAGGAGGTCATCTACATACTGGAGTAAAACTCGCCTGGAAGGCTCAGATTTAAAAGTCTTAAGGTCTTGCCCTAGGGCTGTCCCAAAAATAGTGGGGGAATTCTTGAACCCCTGTGGCAGGCGGGTCCATGTATACTGAAGCTTCCTTCCTGTTACTGGGTTTTCCCATTGAAAGGCAAAAAGCAATTGACTGGCGGGGGCCACTCGAATACAAAAGAAGGCATCTTTTAGGTCTAGTGTCGTGAAATGGGTAGCTCCAGAAGGTATCAATCCTAGCAGGACATATGGATTAGGCACTACAGGGTGTAATGAGATAGTGGATTTGTTGACCACTCGTAAGTCTTGGACTGGCCGGTAGTCCTCAGTCCCTGGCTTCTGAACTGGCAATAGTGGCGTATTCCATGGAGACTGGCAAGGTCGAATAATTCCATGGGATAACAGACGATTCAAATGTGCTTGAATCCCTTCCAGAGCCTTTCTGGGAATTGGGTATTGGCGAAGATGGATTGGCCGGGCACTTGGAAGTAAGTCTACATGTACAGGAGGAATATTTCGGGCCAACCCTGGGGGATTATCTTCTGCCCATACCCCACTGACCTGAAAGCTGTCTGCCAGGGGTAGGTCAACTTGGCCCTGCGACTGATGCAGCCGCCATTCTTCTTCAAGAGGGCAGCAGAAACTCAATATACCCTTAGGGCTGGATGCTGGGGGCCGAAAGGAGACTGAAGTCTGGCCATCAGAGTCAAAAGAAATTTGGGCCCTAAGCTTGGACAGCAGGTCTCGACCTAACAAAGGGATTGGACAGTCTGGCATATACAGGAATTCATGAGTGACTATGTGTGAGCCTAATTGGCATCTACGGGTTGTCAGGAAGGGCCTCCGGTTCTGCACCCCCGTGGCTCCCACCACTCGGACAGTTTTTCCAGACACAGGCGCTAATCGCTCCGTCACAACAGAATGTTCAGCTCCTGTATCAATCATGAATGGAATTGAGCGGCTCCCTATAGTTAGCTTGACCATAGGTTCCTGGGAGCCCAGTTTATAGGAACCCGGTCTGTCCTATTCGTCCCATTCTGCCATCTCGGCTATCCCGATGATGTCAGATTCAGGAGGCTCATATCTTCCCTCTCGAACTCGGCCTCGGCTTCCTCGATCTCCTGGTCCCCTTCTCAGTCCCTGGCGCCTCTGGGGGCATTCATCTTTCCAGTGCCCTCTTTCCTTACAATAGGCACACTGATCCCTCTCCAATCTTGGTCTGGGATTCTCCCCCCTTGGCCGGGATTGATTGAAGGAATCTCGGGCCCTGGCTGGTGGTCCGGGGTCCCACTTTGGCTTCCCATTAGCTAGAAGTCGACCTCGGTTAAGGGTGGAATTAGTAATGGCTGCCGCTAAAAGGTCGGCCTTCTTCTGCATCTTCCGGTCAGCCTCTCGGCGCACCTCCTGATCTCTATTAATGAAAACCTTGGTTGCGATCTCAATTAGCTGGGTGGTATTCATCCCTGCGAATCCCTCCTGACGCTGCAACTTCTTCCGGATATCTGGCATACTCTGGGCCACCAATGCGCTATTCACCATTCTCTGGTTTTCTTGGGCTTCAGGGTCAAATGGGGTGTATGTTCTGTAGGCTTCAATTAGTCGCTCTAGAAAGGCCCCAGGGGATTCAGTTGCCCCTTGGAGAATTTCAGAGACCTTTGCCAGATTAATGGGCCTCTTTATGCCTTTCCTCATACCTTCCAGTAAGTCCCGGCAATAGCCAGACAACAGTTCATAGTGCTGCCCATCATTTGGATCCCAATCTGGAGCTGCGCGAGGAAACCGAGCTCTAACCCATCCCTCTGGGTCCTGTGTCCTCTCGGGAACACGCTCTCGCGTGATGGCCTCAGCATTTTGCAAAATCTTCCGCCTCTCCTCAGTTGTGAAGAGGGTCAGGAGAAGTTGTTGACAATCAGTCCAGGTTGGGTTATGGGTGGCCATAATGCTAGTCACTAGGTCCACCACTGCCTGAGGCTTTTCAGTATAAGAGGGGTAATGCGTCTTCCAATTCAGGAGATCGGTGGTTGTGAAGGGTACATACTGGTAGGCCTGTGCCTGTATAACCTGACCCTGATTATTAGGATCCGGTCGAGTGGTAGTTACCTGACGAAGTGGCAGAACTCTCGAGGAAGTGGGAATGGAACCTGAGGTAGAGCTAGGAGCTACCCTCCTATCATGCTCAAAGGTGATTGCAGCAGGTCTAACCCATTCAGTGGAGGTGTGTTGAACCCCTGAGGGATGGGGAGGGGTACTCATAGACTGAGAGGTGGTCACAGGTGAGTCAGTCCATTGAAAGGGATGCCGGGCCCCTAATGAGTGGGTAGGGGTACTAGAGGGAGAGGCTGGGCTGTCAGGAGTTGAGGAGTCAGGGAGTGGAGCCCAAAGTGGGTCTTCGGAGGTTAACAGGGGAGGATGTGGCACAGAAGGGTAGAGGCCAGGTGAAAAGTCCAACCTAGGGTGTGGCAGGTTTGGCACAGGAGGGGAAGAACTATCCGGAGAAGCCTGTGCTGGAGAGGCTTGGGCTGGGCGGCGTGGATCTCTAGGGGTGGCACGGAACCCCAACAATGGGCCATAAGGTGGTGGCTCAAGATCTGAGGGATCATCAGAGAGTATGGGTTTCTCAGACAGGGTAGGGGCGGAAGCCACCGATTGGGTGGTAAGCTTCCTGGGGCTCTTTCCCTCTTCTAGTTTAGATTTTCTAATCTTTCTTTGAACACGGCCTAACATGAATTTTACTGGGGATCCCATATAAGTTTTCAACCAGGAGGGAGGGTCAGTCACAAGGCTGTCCCAGGAATCTATATAAGGGAGTTGTTCAGAATATTCTGATTCTCCTACTACTATGCTGTAGACCTTCCGGATTACTTCAATATCTAAGCTGCCACTAGGGGGCCACCCCACTCCCATAGATGGCCACTCAACTTCACACAAGGTTCTTAAGGTACTTGAGCTTAAAGTCTGTCCATAGTCATTAATTAAAAATCCTTTCTTGAAGTTCTTAAGCATACAATCTAGGGGGGTAACAATTTGTCTAGATGATGTCCCACCCATAATGCTTACAATTACAACACACAAAAGGGAGGGAGTTTTTGAGAGTGCAGTAAGGGGTCCGCACTCTCGAGACACTAGGTAGACAGACAACAATCGCTTCCTTCCGTTGCTGACCAATTGAACTCGCGTTAATTGGAAATGCAGCTATAAGAAGTCCGCACTCAGTTAGCATTCACGCATCACACATTCCATACAGAAAATCCCACCCAACAATTTCAGATTTCTCAAATACAGATAAGCTCAAGCGTTTTCGCTTCTAGTCCCCGCGACTAGAAGGTACTAGGGCCTTTGCTGAGAATTGATCAGATTCTCCTTCCCTCCTTCTTGAGGGGCTGGTTTACAATTTCCTAGCTAGGATTACAATACAAAATACAGAATACATACCCGGCGAATGTTCTCCAGTCAGTTGGGTGCTGGGATTAATGCAGGATTCATCCCACCGCTGCCACCAAGAATTGTTGCAGGAATTGAGATAGGAATTTGTGATGCTTCAGGAGTCAGACAGCACACACCAGTATGAGAGAGAAATCTTCTTTATTTGCCAGCAAACAAAGCAGGACATCAGTTCTAGCTCTCTTCTCTTCTCTTAGCTCTTTGTGTCTTTCTCTCAGCTCTCTGTGTCTTTCTCTCAGCTCTCTGTGTCTTTGTCTCAGCTGCTTCTCTTCTTATGCTGTCTTCTCCTTCTTCTGTCTGTTCCTTCTGTCCTTCTCTTTCTTCTGAGCTCCTTCTGACGTAAACTGCTTCTGCTCCCACTTAAATAGGGTCCTAAGCCCTCCTCCTAGCCTAGCCCCCTTTACTCCCAATTGGTTAAGAAACTGATTGGCTACCTTGCCTCAACCAATCATTACTTTTGAAATATCAGTTACATAGGTTCCAGACATCCTAAACTGACCTGTGACCTGGGGCCCCTCATGCCAGACATTTGGTCTCCAGTCTCTTACATTTCTCATTATGATTGATGTCTCATCTATAGCTTAAACTGGATTCCCTTAGAGACTAAGAGGCCCCATCTAACATTGGTTATTCTCATATTCCTAATCAGCTTCATACTACCTATTAACTAAACTCTGGCATTCATTAAAGAGGTCAAAAGCCAATCTTACTTAATGGCATACTGCTATACTTTCAGGACTATTCCTACAGTTACCTATAATTAATCAAGGAGAAGAGAGCTGACTAGTTCTGACCTTTTTCACCTATCAGCTCCATACACAGAACTAGCTAAGACCATAGTTAATTCAAAACACATGTTGATCTCCTCACTGCAGCCTTAAACAGCAGACAAAGGATCATTTTAAAAGTAACACAGAGTTGAACAAACATCCTACACAGAATTATTAATTTACACAGAATACAACATATTCTAAAGTAAGCATTCTTATAAGACATATCTAAACATCAGGAATATCTAGAATTATTTAGAATCTAACTATTTCCTTATAACAAAATCTACATATCAAGAACTTCTGAAATAGTATTTCAGCCTTTTAAACTTCAGCATGTCTGGCTCATTCCTTTGTTCATTCATAATAGTTTACAGCTGTGCCAGCATTTAGCAATCCATCCCTCACAAGGGTCTTTCTGACCTTTCTGACCCAGCCCGGCAAGACTTTCAAATAATATGAACCATCTGGCATTCCTTCATTCTGCTTGCAAAATAAAAGCTAGAATTCAAACACCACTTTTAAACCCCAGATTTTAACAGAATTAACCCTTAATATGATTTCTTATATATATAATTATGCCATGGCTGCCTCAATAGAACGGTACAAAAGAATGGGTCCAACCAGAATCCACATTTGCATGCTTCCAGGGGTTATAGTCCTACATAGTACTATCCATCCTAAAAGGTTTTGTGGCTGTACATGAAGAATTGTGATATTGCATAAATAGGTGTGTGTTTTTGTTCCTAGTCGTGCGCCCAAAGGTTATATAATACTTTCAAGAAAGACAGTTAATCATTTAGGGCTCCTTTTACAAAGATGCACTAAAAAGTGGCCTGTGTTACTTTTAGTGCTTGATTTTCCCATGTGCTCAAGCTACCTCTTAGCGCATCTGCCAAAGAGCCAAATTTCTATTTATGGCAATAACAGCCAGGCACTACGTCCAAAATTAGCATCTGACCATTTACTGCTTGAGCTCTTACTGCCTCCTGTTTACTTGGTGGAAAGGGCTCATTCGTTAACCCTGCAGTAGTTAGGCAGCGCGTGGGAATGGGGCCGGGCAGTTGATTACTGCCGGGAATATCTCCACGGTAGAAAATTATTTTCTGCTGCGGGAAATTGCGCACTTACTTCAGAACTACCACCGGGGCTCCTGTGCCACTCTGGCAGTAGGGCTGATGTGGCGCATGCAACCAGTGTGGTAGCCCTTGTAAAAGGGTCCCTAAACTTATTAGTGGAACATAACCACAAAGGCATGGTATAGTTGCATTTTCAATATGGTACTACTAGAACCCAGCTAAGGAACAGGTTATTTTTAGTTAGTCTTCCCTGGACCAAACTTGCTTTCCTTGTGCCATCACCATCCAGTTGAATAGGCGGTGCTTTCAAAGGTGGAGGATAAAGGATTTTTTTTTTTTTACATTTATATCCCACATTATCCCAAACTTGGGTTCAATTTGGCTTACACTTGAAAATATAGTGAGACAGAATAATAGAATTCAGTAACATCAAGGGAGCAAGTCGATGGAATGTCAGAAACATTTAACAAAGATGAGATTACCATATATACCCAACTGGGCATTTAAAAATCTGTCCTTTAATGATGTTGCATGTTCAAAAATCATAGCCACAAGTATAAACAGTTATTCAAGCATTATCATATGCACACATTGTGATAGCTGAGACAGGATTATGTAAGATTAATACGAACCATGAGTTTCTTATCTGTAATTGTATTTATTTTGATTTTTTTGCTTACACCTTTTCAGTGGTAGCTCAAGGTGAGTTACATTCAGGTACACTGGGTGCTTTTCTGTCCCTGGAGGGCCCAAGTTTGTACCTGAAGCAATGGAGGTTTAGGAGGCCCTTTTAGTAAGCCACGTAAGCATCTACACATGCCCAACAGGCGCCAAAATGGAGTTACTGCCCGGCTACCACGTGGCTCTTGCGGTAATGTCATTTTTGGTGTATGTCCGATACGCGCATCTGAAAAATACATTTTCAGATGCGCGTATCGGAGCGTGCCAAGTGGAATTTATCGCGAGTATGTCATTACCGACCGGTTACCATATGAGTCTTTAGCACTTGGTCAATGGCTGGTGGTAAGGTCGCAAACCCAAAATGGATATACGGCAATTTTGATTTTGCCGCATGTCCATTTTTGGCAAAAAAAAAAATTTAAAAAGGCCTTTTTTACAGGCGAGTTGAAAAATGGATTGGTGCACGCCCAAAACCCGCAAGCCAGTTTTCAGTGCGCCTTTGTAAAAGGACCCCTAGGTGACTTGCCCAAGATCACAAGGAGCAGCAGTGGGATTTGAACCAGCCAGCTTTGGATATCAAGGCTGGTGCTCTAACCACTAGGCCACTTCTCCACTCCAACAGCAGCCAGATTGGTTTGTGGAAAGTCAAGGTTTGAAAGTGCCACGCCCCTCCGAGAAAAACTACATTGGCTACCTGTCAAAGATCGAATCACCTTTAAACTCTGCTCTCTAGTTCACAAAATCCTATATTTATTTATTTATTGCATTTGTATCCCACATTTTCCCACCTCTTTGCAGGCTCAATGTGGCTTACAATGTGTCGTTATTGGTAGAAAATGGAATAGGAGAAAACAGTTAGTGTTGCATACAGGGTAGTGTAGTCAAAATTGAACAGATAGGTATAAGTAGAAAACAGTGCTTATAATAGGTAGTTGGGGATGTCATAAAGAATAGCGTAAGCGAAAGTTAAATAAGCAGATATAAGCAATAACAGTACAGATAGTAGATAAGGTGGCGAGATAATACATTTATAGTTGCTGATCAGGTTGGTATGCCTTGTTGAAGAGGTAGATCTTCAGGGATTTGCGAAAGTTAGTTGGTTCATAATGTTACATTCCTCACCTGGTGCCAGGCCTGCGCGGCCGATTCGCCAGCGAGTTGTGGTCCGGCGAAGGTAGCCGGCCATCTTGGTGTTGGTTAAGCTTCAGGAAGGAAGGAGGGTCTGTTTCTGTTTCCTATTTCTGGCAGCCATCATCTGGGTTGGATCAATGGCCGCAGCCATCTTGGATAGATCAGGTCCTGGGAAGCCATCTTGGAGTAACGAGGTCAGGAATATGCCTACATCATATTTGGACGTAGGCATCTCTGCTGATGGGGGCAGCCATCTTGAATCAGCTGCACCTGTTTGAGAGTGATTTCAACACTATTTAAAGCCCGGCCTCCAGTCCTTTGTTGCTTCGGCCTCAATTGTGTTTGAGGTCCACACCGGTGTTCTTTGTGTTCTGTTCCTGGCCTTGTCTTGTTTCTGGACTACGCGTTGTGTTGCTGCCTGCCTTGACTCTGGACTGTTTCATGACCATTCTTTGCTCTGCTGTTTATGGGCTTCAGGACTGTGTTTGATTGCCCACCTGTCTGGTCAGTAGTCGTGCAACCCCGCCTGTTCCGGAAGTCCTGCTGGCCGCTCAAACCCAGAGGCTCAACTCCTGGGGGGCAGTGGCTAAGTGCAGGTGAAACTTGGGGTTGTCTGGCTGCCTGACCGAGTGCGGTGTTACTCCATCTTCGCCGTGCTCAGTCGGGGCACAAGGGCTCACACATCCCCAGTCATAACACTTAAGTAGTTTTTATGTTGCGCGGCAATGCGTTCCATAACTGTGTACTTAGGTAAGAAAAGTTTGACGCATGCGTTAGTTTGTATTTTAGGCCTTTACAACTGGGGAAGTTAAGATTAAGGAATGTGCGGGATGACCTTTTAGCGTTCCTGGGGGGTAGGTCTATCAGGTCTAACATGTAGGCTGGGGCATTTCCATGAATGATTTTATGAACTAAGGAGCATACCTTGAACGCGATTCATTCTTTAAGTGGAAGCCAGTGTAATTTTTCCCTTAGGGGTTTAGCACTTTCATATCTTGTTTTTCCGAATATGAGTCTTGCTGCAGTGTTCTGGGCGGTTTGAAGTTTCTTGATTTGTTCTTTACATCCAGCGTAGAGTGCATTGCAGTAATCTAAGTGACTAAGCACTGTAGACTGTACCAGGTTGCAAAAAATGGTTCTTGGGAAGAAAGGTCTTACTCTTTTTAGTTTCCACATTGAGTAGAACATCTTCTTAGTTGTATTTTTTGCATGGCTTTCGAGAGTAAGATGTCGATCGATGGTGACTCCAAGAATTTTCAGGGTGTCCGAGATGGGAAGGGATAGTTTTGGTGTGTTTATGGTAGTGAAATTGTTCGTATTTTGTTGCGAGGTAAGAATGAGGCACTGCGTTTTTTTTCTGCGTTAATTTTCAGCTGAAATGCATCCGCCCAAGAGTGAATGATATGGAAACCTTGGTTGATGTCATTGGTAATTTCCATTAAGTCATGTTTAAACGGGATGTAAATCATTATGTCATCTGCGTATATGTATGGATTTAGGTTTTGGTTGGATAGTAGTTGGGCCAAGGGTGTCATCATTAGGTTGAAGAGTTGGCGAGAGGGGGGATCCTTGGGGAACCCCACATTCAGGTGTCCATGTGATTGAGGTGGTCGAATTAGATATCACTTGGTAAGAACTTGTGGTTAGGAAGCCTTTAAACCACTTGAGGACGTTGCCTCCAATTCTGAAGTATTCAAGGATGTGTAGTAATATATGGTGAGGTACCTGGCTACATGATTGAGCTCATCATCTTACCTCTACGGAATACATTTAGACTCTCCCGTTCATATCTTACCCTTCACTATCCAGAATGCAACGGCATCAAGTAGAAATCCGCATATACTACCTCCTTCTCTTTCATCAGCACTGAGCTTTGGAACTCTTTGCCAAAGACCATTAAAGCCATCACCAACCATCTAACTTTCAGGAAATCTCTAAAGACCATGTTATTTGGAAGTGCTTATCCCACTGCCTCTGCATGTGTCTCCACTGTTGGAAGCACATTGATCTAGAGACATTTTGGACACATTCCCCTTCCCTCTTCCTTCCAGGTTTCCCTAATCCTTCTGTCCATTCCTACTCTTCCCCAATATCTCTTGTATGTTTTTCTGCTGTATTAGCTTCATTTTACTGCATTGGTGTCTGCCTCTGTGGTCCGTTTTAAGCCACATTGAGCCTGACACTGTTTGGAAACTGTGGGGTACAAATGAGATAAATAAATAAACTGACTCTTTGTATCAGACATTTCAGAACAGCTTGCAAATGCAAGGCTGTTCCCGAGACCACATATTATACAGTGGCCCAGGCAGTCAAATGTATCGCTGCGGTAAACTTTCTATGCCTAAAGTTTCGGCCAAACTCTGAGGGAAGTTGTGCCAAGTGGCTCCCATCCATGTAGCCACTCAAGAGCAGTATCTTCTAACATAACACTTGCTGGCCTAATTAATAGCAGACAAGCTTCTAGCACCCTCCAAGGCACTATGGAGACAGAGAAGATCCTGTGCACATTTATAGACAGGTCTTGTTTTCCTCAGAAGTGAGAGAGAGAGCTGTAATGTGTCATCCGACAGCAGCATCCCTGAGCTAGGCGGTGCCTTGCAAAGTATGTGGACTGCAGTGGTCTGAGTTCCAGAAGTAAAACAGATGTTTCTGGGTTCCATTCTTTCACTTACAAGCAAAATTGACCTTCATAATTTTGTTGTTAGTTTATATTTATCAGATCATCCAGTTATGGTTATGCCAGCTTCAGATGTGCCTGCTGTATGTTATATGTGACCTGATGTAATGCAGCAGGATCCAAATGGCAAACAACAAAGGAATAACCTTGAATTACCTCAGTCACAGAACACAGTTCCTCTGAGCATTACAGAACAATGGCACTTTAATGCATTTTTAATCAATTCCATATTCTGACTAATTCTTCTCATGAACATCCTGACTTTGTGAAATGTACTGTTATGCTCATGCCATCCATCACTTTTGAAAGAGTCTGTGATAGACTGTGGAGGGTATGTTCACAGCCCCTGATGAGAAGGATGTCCCAGCCATCATTCTGAGAAATATATATGGTTGTTAACCACTTAGAATTGTAGATTATGTGGTTTATATTTAATTAATTAATAATAATAATATCCCCATGCATATATGCGCTATGTAAGTTAAGTGGGCATTTACAGAATAGCCCTTTGGTGGAATTCTAGTGCACACATACAAACAAATGTTATTATTCTAAACATTTATGCATACAATTAGCACATACATGTTAGTGCCCATGTTATAGAATTAGCCCCCCATCCACCTCAAAAGGGCAATTTTCAAAGAGATTTCTGAAGGTGAAAATCAACTTGAAAGTCTGCAGGTACCAGGGCGTAGCCAGACCTCGAGGTGGGAGGGGGCCAGAGCCCAAGGTGGGGGGCACATTTTGGACCGCCGCCCCCTTGCCACTGCCGCCACCCCCCCTCCACCACCTCGCTGTCCTGCTCCTCCCCACCCACTGCCACTACTGTTACCATATCTTGGCTGGCGGGGGTCCCCAATCCCTGCCAGCTGAAGCACCGCCGAAACAAAAACCTTGGCTGGCAGGGGGTCCCCAACCCCTGCCAGTTGAAGCCTATGTCTAACACTAGTCTCTGGCGCCGCCGCATTGCCTGCCCTGCTCTCTCTTCCTCTCACGTCCGGCTCCTCGTAATGAAACTGGCTCTATTTCACTAAAAGGAGCTTGCCGGGCATGAGGGGAAGAGAGAGCAGGGCAGGCAATGCGGCAGCGGCGCCATAGACCAGCGTTGGGTGAAGGCTTCAGCTGGTGGGGGTTGGGGACCCCTGCCAGCCAAACCAGGGGCCCAGAGCAAATCTTACTTTAAAACATTTTTATTAAATTTCCTGGAAAAATACAACTCTGAATTACAACATTTGTTCATTCCCGCCGCCCTTTTCATTTACATAGATCCACGTTCCCATTACAGAAAGGAATACATCACACTATATCCAACATCCAAACCCAATCTAACACCTACTATTGTAATAATAACTTAGCAACCACTTGGGCACAGAGCAAATCTTAAGGAAACTTCAAACCGCTCAAAATACGGCGGCAAGACTCATCTTCGGAAAAACACGTTTTGAAAGTGCAACACCCCTTCGCAAAAAACTACATTGGCTCCCAATTAAAGAATGCATCATCTTCAAAATCTGCACTATGGTTCACAAGATCATCCATGGTGAAGCACCAGAATACATGACGAACCTAATCGACCTACCAACCAGAAACACATCTGCATCAGCACGACAATACCTAAACCTTAACTACCCAAGCTTCAAAGGACAAAAATACAAATCAACCTATGCATCCAGTTGTTCCTACATCAGTACACAGCTATGGAACGCACTACCAAAAACCGTGAAAACCACCTATGACCACCTCCAATTCAGAAAAAATCTAAAAACCCACCTGTTCCCCCCCCCCCGACCCAACTTAAATGCCTGAAATCAGCGACACTACACCACCACAGTTCGTATTGATCACCAAACAATCTCATCTGTTCTTACTATCCTCTATATGGCACCATCACATGTTCCTTCATGTGGTCCCTACCCTTCCTACCCCAACTCAACCATTATCTGTATTTGCTTTACTCCGGAGTCTATTAACACCTCTCCGGTATCAAGTAAGCCACATTGAGCCTGCAAATAGGTGGGAAAATATGGGGTACAAATGTAACAAATACACCTACCTACTGTGGTAAAAGGGGGCCTCAGCGCGTGTCAAAAACATTTGCTGACGCTTTACCGCAGCTTAGTAAAAGGGCCTCTTACTGCTGTCTGAAAGGCAAGGCTCAAAACTGAGCAAGCCTCTCTATTCCGCCTGGAAAATTACACAGTGATGTTGGTTACCATAGACCCAGTTCTGTACCTTTAAACAGAGCCCACAGGATGCAGCTTTTGTATTTCTCAACTAAATTAAATACACTAAAAAGTGATTTGTATTTTAATTGGATCCATGTGTTCTGTTCCTAGAACAGGAATAATGAATGCAAGGAGAGGCCTGGTGGAAATGTAAATGCCTTTCCTTCTGCAGAGCCTAGCTCTCTCACAAAGATACAGACTGGATGCCAAGTTAAAATCAAATCCAGTAAGTCCCCTTTTGCATTAGCAGCTGATTGGTTACAAAGGCAGGCAAACTGGAAGCAGAAAGGCTTATCTGCTCTCTCTATTTGAAGAACCAGGGGGTTTGCTGGCTGGATTTCTGTCCTGATGTCATGTTAGTTTCACCCCTGGCAGGAGTGGAATCATTAAAACAAACTGCAGTCCTGAACCAGGGAGCTCACCCTGCCAAGCCACAGAGGAGAGGGAAGGAATAGAAGAGGCATGGGGGGGGGGGGGGGGGGGTGAAGGAGAGGAAGGACGAACTGTCAAGGGGAAAGAGGAAAGTGAGAGGGACTGGTTGAGGGTGAAACAGTGAAGAGAAATTATGTAGAGAAACAAAAAATGATGACAGATTAGATAAAGATGACATGGCCTATCCAGTCTGGTCATCCATACCAACTACTCTCTACTCTCCTCTCTCCTAGAGATCCTCTGTGCTTGTCCTATGATTTCTTGAATTCAGACAGTCCTTTTCTCCACCACCTCCACTGGGAGGTCATTCACACATCCACCACCCTTTCCTTAAAGAAGTATTTCCTTAGATTACTCCGTCCTGAGTCTATTCCCTTTCACCTTTGCCCCCTTGTTTGAGAGCTTCCTTTCAATTGAGAGGCCCACCCCCTTTGCATTTATGTTTCTCCCCTCTCCGCCTTTCTTCCAAAGTATATATATTGAGTTTTTAATTCTGTATTCAGACTCTTAATGATTAAGACCACACTCTAGTCTGGACCAAGTCCATCCTATTTCTTTCTTTTAGAAGGTGTGGTCTCCAGAATTGAACACAGGACACTAATGAGGTCTCACCAGAGACTTATACAGAGGCACTATCGTCTCCTTTTTCTTGTTTGCCACTCCTCTCACTATGCACCCAAGACACTTTCTGGCTTTTTACCCTCACTTTTCTGTTCTATTTGGTCACATTAAGGTCATCAAATACAAACATCCCTAAGTACTGCTCTTTTATGCACAGAACTACTTCACCCCGTATACCAGTTTCCCAAACTGTGGGTCACAAAACCCACAGCTGATGTCACAACATGGGCAGGTGCTCCATAGGACATCACTGTTCTGCAGCACTTGGGGACTGTATGATTTCTGTGGCTGCGTGAATTGGACTCACGGCTGCAGAAAGACTGGTGAGCATTGCCCTATTTTTGCAGCCCAAATGCGTGACCCTGCACTTTTGTAGTATTAAATCTTAGCTGCCAAATTCTAGACCATTCTTCATGCGTCACTAGATCTCTCCTCCTATTATCCACACCATCTGCAGTGTTTACCCTGTTGCAGAGTTTGGTATCAAACACCAAACTACGAAGTAGGGGCGGACCAAGGAATTGCACTAAATGGAGAACTAGAGGCAGGGAATCATAAGTCTTTAATAAACTCAGTCATAATGAAAAATCTGTAAGTCCAACATATAATGTTCATATGCAGTCATGACTGTATAAATGTCCACCAGAGGATATTGCAATTGTATCCAAGGACCTGACACAGATCTGTGTTTCGGCATGGACATCTGAAGGAGTGGAACGCCGGTACTACCTGAATACTACTGAGCAACAGGACAACCTCATGTTTTGTGCCTACTGATGGACTTTTACTTATGCACTCTACCTCTGCTTTTGGCTGTTTGGCCACACCTTATTACTGCACTGGACATTTGTGCCTTATCCAGTTTTACTGTTTACTAACAAAAGAAGTTTGCTGTTTACTAATGTACAGACAGAATGCAGGGCTATTAGACATATAGCTTGTAACAGTAGTTTGCAAGGCCTATACAAGACCAGCTTGCACGTAGCAACGCCATCTGAATAGGCGACCTTGGAGGGTGCTGACACCCCCCTGCATTCCTGAGCCGCACCTTATCTCCTGTGCTAGAAAGGAGCATTGTGTGTGTGTACAGAATAAGCTGCTAAGTTTCGTTTTTCTTGCCAGTATCATTTCAGTGTTATGACGTGTGTACGTACTGGGACTACAATTTTGTACTGTAAGAACTACAAATGTTTACTGCGCATGACAGTTGTGACGTGTAAGGGGCCAAATGCGCAGGCCCAGTAGGGAAGTATAAATGTAAGCGTCAGATGATTTATGACACACAGTGTCCCGAGGCTACTCGGTGCTGTTCACTTGCTAGCAATAAAGTTACCTTGTTTGGAACCAAAATTTGCCTTTCGTCTCCTGATTTCCCACCTGTTTCATTGGCGACCCAGATGGGACAGAAGTAGAAAGGGGAATCGGATTATATTCTTCCCCTCCCCCACTGCGGTCGGATCGGGTCATCGACCCCCACCTGAGAAGGTGGTGAGTGGCCACCGCTGATTTCAGCGTCCATCTCCCGGAGGAGGGCCGATCCACTCCGCCTGACTGTGGAGGGGGCTGTGTGGTTCCGACAAGGCACCTTTTTCCATTTCAGAGAGAAGCGTACGACGGCGCAGCCTGCGACCCCGGCGGACAGGCGAGTATACTCTACGTAGTGACCGGCCCAGTAAGGACCGAAGAAGAGGCGTGATCACCCTCTTTTAGCCAGTGACTAATACGGACTATTGGTATCCGACTAGGTCCCGAAACTCACTAGGCTCCGACGACGAAACCGAGCGGCGAACGGGAGGGTTTCTTGTGGCGTATGAAAGTGTGTGAATGGGCTTGCAGTTCCAGGCCGGGCGACCGCGTCCTGGTCAGGCCGAGTGTTGACCCTTCTGTGTCTGGTGGAACGAGACCCCTTACTCCTCCACCTCCCCTTTCCCCCTTTGTCCGTCACCTGTCCTTTGGCACTCAGGTTAGGATGGGCGGGGGTGGGTCCTCACCGTTAGATTTAATGACGGAACACTTTAGCGAAGTGTTCGACCTAGATAAATGTAGCAGGGCCGGGATGATACAGAGATGTCAATTTATGTGGCCAGGGCTAGGAATTGCTGGATGGCCCCCGGAAGGGTCATTCGAGTATGAAAAAGTGGCGGCGGTCATGAATATTGTTATAATTGAGGGAAACCCAGGCTGTCCCGAGGACATTCCATACATAGAAGCATGGTTGGATGTAGTCCGGGATCCGCCGGCTTGGGCCCAACGGAAGGTAGAAAAGGCCGCCCTTATGTTGGTAAAGCAGAGAAAAGGCCGGAAAACCAAACTTAGAACCCTGCCGACCCATGCCTTCGCTCTCCAAAGCTCGGCAACCGCTGCCGTCCCGAAGGCCGCAGGGACCGCCCCCATACGGCCTACCGCCCCTAGCACTGAAGCCACTGAGACCACGCCCCCTGCTACCAGAGTCAAGGCAGGAACTACGCCCAGTACTACCAACACACCTTCTAGGAAAAAACCCCCAAAGGAAACCGTAGGGAAAGTTCAGGGTTCGGCCGAGAAGAAGCCTCCAAAAGCCCCGATACTTGCTACGGCGGAAGCATACGAAGACGACATTGCGCCGCCGCCCTATGCTCCTATGTACCCTGACCTTACGGGCCTAGCAGAAGGCCCCGCTGACGCCGAGACTTCCGGGTCAGAGTCGGATGCCGGGGGGACGTCCCGCCCAGCCTCACCTGAGTCACCTGGCCTCGCAACCACACGGAAGAGTAAACGGGTTGTGAAGAACATTACTCGGTTCCCCCAATCGAGTCCGCAACAGGCCCTTCCGTCCAGCCGAAAAGGGGGAACCTCCCACTTATTCCCAGTTCGACAGTCCACCACCTATACCCCTAACCCGGCGGAAGGGGGGGGCCAGCCCATCGAATCAACAGTTTATAGCCACGTTCCCTTCTCAAGTGCCGATTTGTATAACTGGAAATTCCATGGGCCGTCCTACGACCAGAAACCCGAGCAGCTGATAGAGCTGGTGGAAGGCATTATATACAGCTATAATCCAACTTGGGCAGACCTTAGGCAGTTGAGCGCCCACATCCTGACCTCTGAAGAACGCCGCCTTTTACAACAAAATATGGAGCAAGCCATCCGGGATGCGAATCCGGCCCATGCCAATTTACAGAACCTAATAGAAACGGAGGCGCCCATCGCTGCTCCCACGTGGGACTACCGAACCGCCAAAGGCCAAACCTTTATCCGCCGATACCAGCAGGCGTACCTGGCCGCCTTAAAGAAGGGGAAGCAGAAGGTTACTAACATGGGAAAAATCCACAGTGTAGTCCAACAAAAGGACGAGAGCCCAGGGGACTTCCTTGAACGACTTATGGAAGCATTCAGAAGGCACAGCCCGATAAATCCCGAAGACCCTAAGAACCTCCCAACCGTGGTTATGAGTTTTGTTAGCCAGTCAGCGCCGGATATACGAAGAAAGCTACAGAGAACGGAGGGGTTCGAAGGGATGAGCCTAAGCCAACTGAAAGCTATAGCTGATCGCGTATTCGGATATCGCGACCAGGAGGAGAAGGTGGAGGCCCGGAAGGAATCGACCAGACGGATGCGGGAGAAGGCAGATGTGTTGGCCACGGTGCTGGAAGAACGAATGAGGTCTAGACCAAAGGGGAGGGGCAGGAGAACAAGAGGAACGCGGTCCCCCATAGGGCGTAACCAGTGTGCAAATTGCCGACAAGAAGGACACTGGTGGGCTGATTGTCCAGAGGAGATACGGGACAACCCGAGAGAAGAGGAATCATGGGACCGGCAGAGAGAGGAGGAGACCGGCGACCGCACGGGGGCCCCTAGGCGAGGCCGTGGAAGGGGCCGAAGAGAGAGAGGACGGGATGACCGGAGGGAATGGCAGATGGCTGTGGACGCTACCCGAGACAGCACAGCATGAAGAAACCGGGAGGGCAGAGTCCCCACTGACCCTCTGGTGGAAATTCGGGTGGGGACAGAATCTATGAAGGCCTTACTAGACACGGGGGCCCAGCGATCTGTTATCACCACTGCCATAGCCCCAGCCACGAAAGAAACTATACCAATTGTGGGAGCCTCCGGGAAATCCCTTGCGGCCCCCCTCCTCAAAGAGCGCCAAGTCCAGATCGGAGGGACGATGGTGTCCCATCAGTTCATACACATCCCTGGATGCCCGGTCCCCTTGATTGGTCGAGACCTACTCTGTAAGCTCCAGGCCACCTTGAAGTTCAAGACTACGGGTGAAGTGGAAGCTCGCTTTGAAGATCGGCCAGTGACACTTATCTGTCCAGTAAGAGAAGAATGGAGACTACACGTTCCCCCAACTGTAGGACCCGGCGACTGCCGTTACGACCAGAACACCCCTTTCGCCCAGCAGAGGCGAGCCATAATGGATGAAGTGCCTGAAGTATGGGCAGAATTGAACCCCGGCGGACTGGCCGTTAACGCTATCCCCATCTGGATTGAGCTCAAACCAAATGCTCAAGTTGTCAACCAAGGACAATACCACATCCCCTATGCAGCCCGGCATAGTATGCACACACATTTACAGAAACTCCTTCAACAGGGAGTCCTTAAACCAATCAGATCCGCATGGAACACCCCATTGTTGCCCGTTAAGAAGCCAGGAACATCCGAGTACAGACCCGTCCAGGACCTGAGGAAAGTCAACAACCAGGTAGCCGACATAGTTGCCCTCGTACCAAATCCATACTCCATCCTAGCCCAAGTGCCATCTCAGACCAAGTGGTACAGTGTCATTGATCTGAAGGACGCCTTCTTCTCCATCCCCCTCGCCGCCGACAGCCAGAAATTGTTTGCCTTCACGTGGGAAGACTTACAGACTGGTAATAAGCAGCAGTTTACCTGGACACGACTCCCCCAGGGATTCAAGAACTCCCCCACCCTCTTCGGCGACCAACTCGCTCAGGACCTGAAGACGTATCAGGACGAGTATGGGCCGGTCGTCCAATACGTGGACGACCTGTTGGTGGCCCGTGAAACGTTCACCGAATGTGCTGAAGCTACCCTCTACCTCTTGAAGACCCTGGAAGCCCAGGGGTACCGGGCCAGTCGCAAGAAGGCACAGATATGCGAGATCGAAGTCGAGTATCTGGGGTTTCGCCTCCGAGAAGGAACCCGAAGGCTCGGTATCCCCCGAACCCAAGCTATCCGCAACCAACCCACTCCTGCAAACAAGAAGGAATTACGGGCACTCCTCGGAGCCGCTGGATATTGCCGCATTTGGATCATCAATTTTGCTGTCCTGACCCAAGACTTGTACGCCAAACTGAAAGGACCTGAACTCGAGGGCCAAGATCTCCGGTGGGAGAAAAGAGAACTGAAAGCCCTTCAGGACCTTAAGGATGCCCTTGCGGCCCCACCAGCGCTCGGACTGCCAGACGTGACTAAGCCGTTCCACTTGTTCATCGACGAGAAGAAGGGATTGGCACTTGGAGTCCTTACCCAACTGGTCGGTACCTGGCAACGCCCTGTAGCATACCTCTCCAAGAGCATGGACAACGTGGCACGAGGATGGCCGGGCTGCCTACGAAGCATTGCGGCTGCTTGTCTCCTGATACACGAGGCCAATAAACTCACGTTCGGCCAAACACTTTTTGTGACCACACCCCACACCATCCGCGGCCTACTCGAGAGCCACGGACCCAGATGGATGACCAACTCCCGATTGGTCAAATACCAAGCCCTCCTGTGCGAAAATCCGGAGGTGCGGATCCTGGACACGACCAACCTCAATCCTGCCACCCTCCTTCCGGCCCCTGAACCACCACTCCACGACTGTGAAGAGGTAATGGCCACTGTGCACTCGAGCAGACCTGACCTGAAGGATCAACCCTGGCAAGGGGGCATCACCCTTTTTACCGATGGAAGCAGCCAGGTGATAGAGGGAATTCGAAGAGCTGGCTATGCGGTGGTGTCTGAGGACCATGTGATCGAGGCTATGGCTCTGACACCCGGAACATCAGCCCAGAAAGCGGAGCTGATCGCCCTCACCAGAGCCCTCCTGTGGGCTGAAGGAAAAGTTGTCAACATTTACACCGACTCCAAATACGCTTTCCTCACCCTCCAGGTGCACGGAGCCTTGTACAAGGAGAGGGGATTTCTGACAGCCGAAGGGAAAGGACTTGCAAATGCCGCTGAGATCTGCCAATTACTCGAGTCGGTATGGAAGCCGAAGAAGGTGGCTGTGATGCACTGCAGGGCCCACACTGGAAGAACGGACCCTATCGCCCGGGGAAATCAGCGGGCAGACGACGCTGCAAAAAGGGCAAGTCAGCTCCCCTACTCCTCTCACCCTCCTGACCCCGTACTCGTCGTCCAGCTCCCTACGGAGACCCCTATCTACACCCCCCAAGAAACGGAATGGGCCCAACAAGAGGGTCTACAGTCACGCAATGGCTGGTGGATACTACAGGATGGGCGCATATGGATACCCGAAGCCTTGGCCTGGACGGTGGCCAAGGAGGCTCACGACCGCACCCACCTGGGAAGGGACGCCCTGGGGCGCTTACTTGAGAAGACCTACTACATCAACAAACTATCCCTGTGGACCAAAAACGCTTCCAGCCGATGCGCGACTTGTGCCCGGAACAACCCTCGAACGGGGCCCGGCCCTATGCCAGGACATGTTCTCCGAGGCACCAGCCCTTTCCACGTGTGCCAGATTGACTTCACACACATGCCCCCGGCGCGCGGCTACAAAGCTATCCTCGTCGCCGTGTGTACCTACACCGGATGGATTGAAGCCCAGCCCACTAGAACGGAAATGGCTAAAGAAGTTACCTCCCTACTGCTTCATCAAATCCTACCCAGATACGGCCTCCCCAAGCAAATAAACTCTGACAACGGCCCCGCCTTCGCTAGTGAAGTAACACAACAGCTAAGTACCAGACTGGGCCTCGATTGGAAGTTGCATTGTGCCTGGAGACCCCAAAGCAGTGGAGTGGTGGAGAGGGCTAACCGATCCCTGAAGAACCAGCTTGCCAAGCTATGCCAAGAAGCAAAAGCCAAGTGGCCCGACCTGCTTCCACTGGCCTTGCTGCATCTTAGGTGTACCCCCAAGGCTACCGGCCTCACTCCCTACGAGATGATGTATGCTAGGCCACCACCACTACCCTCCTTTCCCGACTCCTTGCAGATACAGGGTGAGACTTCCTTAGTGAAACAGATGAGAGCCTTACACCAGGTAGTGCAAGACATCCAGCAGTACACTGAAAGAGTAGCTCCCTTGGTCCTCACCAATCCTACGCACAGGTTCAGGGTGGGAGACGAGGTCTGGGTAAAAGAGTGGGATGAATCTGATTGCCTAAAGCCCAAATGGAAGGGGCCCTCCCTTGTTCTCCTAACGACCTCAACCGCTGTTAAAATTGCAGGAAGCCCAGTGTGGATACATTGGACCCGACTGAAGCCTGCTGCTCCCACTAGCAGCACCCTGAAGCGTTGGACTGCGCACCAACATCCTGACGCTCCATTACGGCTGACTCTAAGAAAGGCGTGAACCACCAGATTCATGCCTGCCCAGCAACAGGAACTCAGTTTCTGGACCCACTGCGTTTTTGGCTCTCTCTTTATCGCAGCCTTCATCGTGGGCCTCATTATCTTCTTGCTGCAAAAGCTCGGATACCTCCCACCACATATATAATGCTGACCATCTTCCTTCTCCTGTGTGCAGTTCCGAGCTATCATCCTGCCACCCTGAGCCTGAATTGCACTGAATGTTTGCGCCTCGTGCGCCACCGTATAGAGGGAGGATATCACCTAGTCACTACCCTCATTCACCAGACGCAGCCCCCGGAAGGCGATTGCCAGCTTCTCCCGACTTGTGCCCTCATCACTCCGAATGGCCTCCAACAGTTCCACAGATGCCTCCAAGGAAATCTCACTATCTGCCACAGCCCTACCAAACCAAGATACTACAATGTCACCCTCAGCGTAGGACTCCCTGCGTATGTGGCCGGACCTCCGGGAGTCGAGGGAGATGGCATTCTGTATTACATTAATTCTACTCGTCTCCTTGTCGGTGGCATCCAAACTGTAGCAACCCTCACCTTCGACGTCTGTGCCGCCATGGACAAGCACCCTTGGTCTCGCAAGTGTGGTAGCCAGAGTTGGCGAGAGGCATACGTTAAGGACCACAAGTATGTCTGCCCCTTCAGTCCAGACATGAGATGCTGCTCCCCGTGGGTGTGGCTCCCATGCGCCGGTGACACTCGAGCCTCGGGCTGGGACCGAGTATGTGCTTATACGGGAGGAGGATATGCCGGATGCGCCGGCCTGGGCGAATTTCGTCGAGGTTCTGGTAACTATGTGTCCCTAGACTGGCCCATCCGAGGACACGACATGCCCTGGAGAGGAACGTGGGGCCTCGGCATTGATGGCGGAGGAATGGATCCGTTGACCTATATTACCATATATCAGAGTCTCGAAACGAAGCCTCCTACGCACTACCAGACTACTGTTGTCGGCTACCAAGACGTATTTGATGAAATTGCTCGTGCTGAGCAGACCGAGACTAAATTCCCCATTTCCCCAGAAGCCCGAAATATGTTCCTCAATTTGGCTGAAAACATCGCCCTCTCCCTCGGAATTGCCAACTGTTTCGTCTGTGGAGGCACCGACATGGGTGAACAATGGCCCTGGGAAGCGAGAGAGATCCGACAACACACATGGGATGCACTCAACACCACTAACATTACCTTTCCCCAACGGCCGAAGCCGTACGAATGGGCCCTGAGAACAAATATCATAGGTACCCTCTGCGCTAGTCGAGCGCCATCGAAGCGTTACTCTGTCCCAGTGGGAGACTCTGCTTGTACGGGGGTTCTTCAGTATAATGGCAGCCGGACGACCTGGTGGCAAACGGACAACCTGCCCGCCCCGGAGCCTATCTGGACAGAACCCACCTTGAACACGACATGGACGTACGGAGGCAATGCCTCCCTCAAGTGGGTAGCCCCGTAGGGCTACTACTATATCTGCGGGCGCAGGGCTTACGAACAGCTCCCGGCCCGCTGGTACGGTACCTGTCTCTTGGGCACTGTCCGCCCTAGTTTTTTCCTTCTGCCCCTGCGAGTCGGCGAAACCCTGGGTATCCCCCTATACGTGGAAAAGGGGCCTGATAACCCGGCCAGACGCAAACGGTCTTTCCCACCCGTCAAGCCCAAAGTCCAAATTGGAGACTGGAAAGACAACGAGTGGCCGCCTGAACGCATCATTCACTACTATGGACCGGCCACGTGGGCTGAAGATGGTACATACGGGTACCGTACCCCTATCTATATGCTGAATCGCATTATTCGCCTACAGGCCGTACTCGAAATCCTTACTAACGATTCGGCCCTGGCCCTCAATATCCTAGCTCGACAGAACACTAAGCTCATTACCGCCGTCTACCAAAATCGCTTGGCTCTTGACTACCTCTTAGCCCAGGAGGGCGGGGTGTGTGGCAAGTTTAACCTCAGTAATTGCTGCTTACAGATTGATGACCAGAGCCATGTCATCAGGGAGATAACTGACCGGATGGTCAAACTAGCCCACGTCCCCGTCCAGACCTGGAACAGTGCGTGGGATTGGACTTCCTCCCTCACCAGCTGGCTCCCAACCTCCGGGAGCCTGCAAGGCCTCCTCGTCATGGGTGGCCTGTTCTTGCTGTCTTGCCTATTAATACCTTTGTCTCTCCCCTTAGTTTTCAGGTGTCTCCGCTCCACCATGGAAAGCATCGCTGATCGCCGTGCTGCTGCCCAGCTTATGGCTCTCCAGATGTACTCCCCCATTCCCCAGTCTGATGAAGCTGACGATGACGCACCTTGTGGCTGATGTGCACTTCGAACCCCCTGAGTCACTCAATGGGCCATCACCCTTGTGCCAGCAAAAGACCGGCTACAAAGGGGGGGGGATTCCACTAGGGGCCCTCCGTCTCAACCCCGGCGAAGCAACCAACGGCTGTGCAAGGGCTTAGGGCTCGCTTGTTGCCTCCCTCGCTAACTATCCTTGTCCTTTCTTTCCTTTTCAGGGTTCATGGAGGTGATACTCTCCACCAGAATGGATGTTCAAGTATCAAAAGGGGGGAATGAAGGAGTGGAACGCCGGTACTACCTGAATACTACTGAGCAACAGGACAACCTCATGTTTTGTGCCTACTGATGGACTTTTACTTATGCACTCTACCTCTGCTTTTGGCTGTTTGGCCACACCTTATTACTGCACTGGACATTTGTGCCTTATCCAGTTTTACTGTTTACTAACAAAAGAAGTTTGCTGTTTACTAATGTACAGACAGAATGCAGGGCTATTAGACATATAGCTTGTAACAGTAGTTTGCAAGGCCTATACAAGACCAGCTTGCACGTAGCAACGCCATCTGAATAGGCGACCTTGGAGGGTGCTGACACCCCCCTGCATTCCTGAGCCGCACCTTATCTCCTGTGCTAGAAAGGAGCATTGTGTGTGTGTACAGAATAAGCTGCTAAGTTTCGTTTTTCTTGCCAGTATCATTTCAGTGTTATGACGTGTGTACGTACTGGGACTACAATTTTGTACTGTAAGAACTACAAATGTTTACTGCGCATGACAGTTGTGACGTGTAAGGGGCCAAATGCGCAGGCCCAGTAGGGAAGTATAAATGTAAGCGTCAGATGATTTATGACACACAGTGTCCCGAGGCTACTCGGTGCTGTTCACTTGCTAGCAATAAAGTTACCTTGTTTGGAACCAAAATTTGCCTTTCGTCTCCTGATTTCCCACCTGTTTCACATCTGCTTCAGGGGTTGCAATATCTAAACGTAAACAAAGGCAAACAAAAAAGTATTGAATAAAGGAGTTCAGGAAATAAGCTAAATGGATGAAACCATTAAAATTACACAAATAGGTGACTAGCAGACTATAGGGTAATTTTACCAAACAGCAGTAAAATGTGGTGTGAAGAAACAGCAGGCCCCTTTTACCAAGCTGATGCAATTGCCACACGGCCATTTGGGGGGGGGGGGGTCACCCTTGGGTGGGGCACCCTTACCACTACCCATCAAGTCCATTAGAAACATTGCCATTGCTAAAGCAAGAGGATTAAATACATCTCAGACAAAAGAAGAATAAAATAATAACACTTGGGGGTGGGGGGACTGTCTGCAACTGTACCACTTCCCAAGCGAGGAAACTAAACTGGATTACACAATATCACCGTGCATTCACTTTGTAATCCAAGTTTGCGGAGCCCCGACGGCTCTAAAGGCGCTTCTATTGCAGAAGGTACGGTAGGGGCTGCCCACGGCCTTCCTCTTCCTCCCGCCCCGTCGGTACGTGGTGGTGGTGCTGCTGCTGCTGTCCTCTGAGCCACCGCCCCCCCACCCCCCGCCACCACAATGCAAAGGACCGGGCCAACTAGCTGCAGCGGGAGGAGGTGGGCTTCAGGGCTCCGGGACAGCCAAGCGCCATGAGCTCGCTCCCCGGGGACCAGGATGAAGCTGTACTGGAAGCTGCTGCTGCTGTTGCTCGGCTGCGCCCTTTCGCTCCTGCTCTATCTGCGGTCACCGCTGCAGCCCAAACTCGTGAAGCGGACGGATCGGGGGACGGCTACCGCCACCGCTGCTTCTCCCGCAAAGGTCCGGGGCGGCATCTCCTCCCCGATCACCGGCCGCGGGTCGTCCTTCCTGGAAGCTCCGGTTCCTAAGAAAGAGCCACGTCCAAAAGACAAGAAAAGCAAGAGGAAGGATGCACAGAAAAGGAGGTAAAACGATCCAAAACAAAGAAAAGGGGGTGGGAGCAGCGGGGCTCTTGAAACCCACCGATACTTAACTTTTGCCAGTGTTAGACTTTAGAAAGTGGCTCTGAAGGTTGAATGAAGGGGTGGAACAACCTGTCTGGCCTCGATCGAGGGGTGTTTGAGCTGTGGGTGCTGCAGGTCGGACCGAGGGGGGAAGGCGCTGTAGAATGTGTGTGCGCGCGCGCTGTGGCGGAACTGCCGCTGTCCGTGGTGCGGGATCGGTGTGTGGGTCAGCGGGAGGAGTCGCTGGAGCTCAACCAGGCGATTGCGGTGGCGGCTGGAAACCGCTGGTGTAGTAGGATCCGGTGCTGTCGGGTAGCGCTGCGCAGCTGTGCATGATGTGATGATGTGTAGGGCCCGAGCTGCGGGTGATGAGTAACTGGAGAGGACAGAAAAGATCCGGAACCAGTCTGGATCAGCTAACTTAGCTTAAGGAAAGAAGCTACAGAAAGAATCTGCAGAACAAGAGGATTAAAAAAAATAGCAAAGAAGAGGAAAACACGTGGCAAATATACAAACACAAGTAAGAGCTATTGGTTAATCAAAACCAGATACATGAACGGTTAAAAAGAGGTGTGGCCGATATTCAAATTGATTTAAACGGCCAGGAGAGGCTCTTGGCTGTTTAAATAGCTTGTAGGCGAATATTCAGGGGCACTTAACCTTGTGCCCTGTTTACTAAGCCACACTAGAGGCACGTTATTCTTATTATTTGTTGCATTTGTATCCCACCTATTTGCAGTCTCAGTGTGGCTTACATAGTACAGTAGAGGTGATCGCCAATACGGTATGAACAAATACATAGTGAGGTTATGGTAGAGAATGATCAAGTGTGATGGACACATTGGGGATCATAAGGAGGAAGAGTTAGGTTATGTCCAGTACGAACTTATATGTTGTTGTGTTGCGGGGTTAAGGCATTTATGTTGGATCGTTAGGGTATGCCTTTCCGAACAGGTTGGTCTTTAGGAGTTTCCGGAAGTTTAGGTGGTCGTCTGTTGTTTTCATGGCAATTGGTAGTGCGTTCCATAGTGCTTGCTTATATAAGAGACGCTTGAGGCATAGGTTGATTTGTATTTGAGTCCTTTGCAGCTTGAGTGGTGGAGATTTAGGTATGTTCTTGTTGATCTTGTGTTTCTGGTTGGTAGATCTGTAAGGTCTGTCATATATCCCGGGGCATTGCCATAGATGATTTTATGAACCAGGGTACAGATTTTAAACGCAATACATTCTTTAATTGGGAGCCAGTGCAGATTTTCTCATAGTGGTTTGGCGCTTTCGAATCTTGTCTTTCCAAATGTAAGCCTGGCTGCTGTGTTTTGAGCCGTTTGGAGTTTCTTTATGATTTGATCTTTCCATCCCTTATAGATACCATTACAGTAATTTAGATGGCTTAATACCATGGATTGTACCAAGTTGCGAAATATTTCCCTTAAGGAAAAAAAAGGTTTCACTCGTTTGAGCTTCCACATTGAGTGGAACATTTTCTTTGTTGTGGCTTTCGCTTGGCTCTCTAGTGTGAGATTTCGGTTGATTATAACGCCAAACAGCAGTAAAATGTGGTGTGAAGTAAAAGCGGGCCCATAAAGAATTTGGAGTTATAATCGACCGAACACAACCGCAACACAACACGTTAGCATTTTTAGCACGTGCTAATAGTAGGCACCCACAATATTTCTATAGGCACCTACACAGTCAGGGGCGTAGCTACGCGTGGGCCTGGGTGGGCCCGGGCCCACCCAAACTCAGCTAAGGCCCACCCAGTTTCTGTGACCGCCAATCACAGCTGCAATCAATCACATCACGTACGGACGTGCAAGGAAGCCTCCAGGAGTCAGGCCAGGAAACAGCAGCAGCTCTCCCGCAGCGCCAATCTTTACTGGGAGTGTGTCGCGTTGGGAGTCAGGCATTGGGGCGGGTCGGCGGGGACCAGCTTCGGCGGATGACGTGGTTGCAGCGCCGCGTACCTCAGGATCTGCCATGCCATCCCCAGCTCGCGTCGCGGTTGCGGTCGCGTCAATTCTGCAGTGCTGCGATGATGGTGATGCCTGCCTACTGACCCTGCAGCTGGTCTCCCTCCAAGCCGTGTTAGCCGTAGGTAAGTACAGCATTGAGCTCCAGGACTCAACAAGGGGCAAAATCGGAGAGTTGAGCTGTTGAGCAGTGCTGGAGAAATCGGGTTCACTCACTGTAATCAGTTGGTGATCTTGGGCCTCCTTTCCAGGCAGCACTTTGTACCAGGTGATCTTGGGACTCATGGGGGGGTAGACCTCTGCAGGGAAGCTCAAAAAGTTGTTTTGTGTAATGCTGATGGGCTTCTGAGTGGGGGTGGGCTCTGTCTACATTTCCCAGGTTAAAAAGTAAAGTTTTGTATTGCATTCATGGTGGGTTTTTGGGTGGAGATGTTTAAAAAAAGGTGTTTAATGCTAGTGTGCTTCTGTGTGGGGGAGGGGGGAGGGAAGGGCAGGGCTGATGCCAGAATATGGGATGGGGGTAGGGGAGAGGTCATGGCTGATGCCAGGGTAAGGGGGTAGGGGATAAAGCCACATTGAGCCTGCAAATAGGTGGGAAAATGTGGGATGCAATAAATAAATAAAAATAATAATAAAGGGATAGGGTAGGGCTGGCACTAGTTACAGGGAAGGGTGGGGGTAGGAAAGGTTAGGGCTGATGCTGGGTTATATGGATGGAGGAGTAAAGAAGGGAAGGGTAGTACTGATGCTGAGCTATAGGGAGGGATGGGGGAGTAGGGAAGGGTAAGGCTGATTTTGGGCTTCAGGAATAGATTGGGGGATAGGAAGGGTAGGGTAGGGCTGATGCTGGGCTATGGGGATGGATTGGGGGGGGGGGGGAGTAGGGACAATTTCAAAATTTTGGTCCTTTATTTTGTAATTGATCAGGATTGATCTGTGTTCTGCATGTGACTGAGGTGAGAGATTCTGCTGGCATGTGGTTAGTGTCAGGATCTATATCTCAGTCTGACTTGTCTGGCGCTGTTGTGTATATTCACTGCTTCCTTTTAAAAGATAACTGTCATTGGTATTTGTGAGTTCAGAATTGTTGTTGTTTAGGTTTGCAGCATAGGCTCCGAGAAGCTTTTTCGCAGGATTTAGTGTTACTTCACTAAGTATCTGGCAGTGAAGTAATTTTGTGTTGCTATTATTGAGGTGTTCCCAGAATTTGAATATATTTTTCCTATGGAAAGCTGTAAGAGGAAACGTTTTGTATGCTACAGATTCCACAATAGGTGGGGAAAAAAATCTTGATGTTGACAGTGTAATTTTGCTTATTTCATCAGTGAGAAATCTGGGCTTTGCTTCATGCAGTTTTTGATGTGTTGGTGTAGACAAAGGTTAACATTAGTACATAAGTACATAAGTAGTGCCATACTGGGAAAGACCAAAGGTCCATCTAGCCCAGCATCCTGTCACCGACAGTGGCCAATCCAGGTCAAGGGCACCTGGCACGCTCCCCAAACGTAAAAACATTCCAGACAAGTTATACCTAAAAATGCGGAATTTTTCCAAGTCCATTTAATAGCGGTCTATGGACTTGTCCTTTAGGAATCTATCTAACCCCTTTTTAAACTCCGTCAAGCTAACCGCCCGTACCACGTTCTCCGGCAACGAATTCCAGAGTCTAATTACACGTTGGGTGAAGAAAAATTTTCTCCGATTCGTTTTAAATTTACCACACTGTAGCTTCAACTCATGCCCTCTAGTCCTAGTATTTTTGGATAGCGTGAACAGTCGCTTCACATCCACCCGATCCATTCCACTCATTATTTTATACACTTCTATCATATCTCCCCTCAGCCGTCTCTTCTCCAAGCTGAAAAGCCCTAGCCTTCTCAGCCTCTCTTCATAGGAAAGTCGTCCCATCCCCACTATCATTTTCGTCGCCCTTCGCTGTACCTTTTCCAATTCTACTATATCTTTTTTGAGATACGGAGACCAGGTGCGGTCGCACCATGGAGCGATACAACGGCATTATAACATCCGCACACCTGGACTCCATACCCTTCCTAATAACACCCAACATTCTATTCGCTTTCCTAGCCGCAGCAGCACACTGAGCAGAAGGTTTCAGCGTATCATCGACACCCAGATCCCTTTCTTGATCCGTAACTCCTAACGCGGAACCTTGCAAGACGTAGCTATAATTCGGGTTCCTCTTACCCACATGCATCACTTTGCATTTGTCAACATTGAACTTCATCTGCCACTTGCACGCCCATTCTCCCAGTCTCGCAAGGTCCTCCTGTAATCGTTCACATTCCTCCTGCGACTTGACGACCCTGAATAATTTTGTGAAAAATGTAAATTTATTAACGTGTGTAAATGAATTGATATTGAAATGAAAGTAAATTCTGTCAAGAGCAGTTTATATTTCCCTTGCTTCCCTTTTAAAAAAATGTAAATAAATTATATTTTGGCTTTTTTTAGTTCTGCCACAGACTGCAAATTTCAGTGTGCCATCAACATGAACATTTGCTATAAAGCAAAGTTTGAAGGATATGTGCTATTGCTATAATTATTTTGCAGGGTATTTTCATTATAATAGACTGGTCAAGTTTAAGTTATGGGATACTGTAACTATATATTAAAATGTCAGTGTTTCCATTAAGTATGTATGTGGTTTATGTTGATGCAGGACAGTTGGGCAGATTATTTATTTAGAAATCCGTCATCAAGTGTACTCTAAGGCATTATTTAGTACTATCCCAAGAAACATACCTATATACAGACACCCTGATATTCAGTGTTAAACCCAGATATTCACTTCCAGCCATTTCCGGCGTCTGGCGTAGAATATCCAGTTTCATTTTTGACTGTGGCAAATTAACTGGTTAAGTCAATATTCAGTGCTAACCCATTAAGTGCTTAGCGATTAAAGATAGGCCTGCTATTTATGCGGCCTAATTTAACCGCTAAACATACTTGGTTTGGCACTGAATACCTGTGTTGCACGATATAGCCAGTTAGTGGCTAGCTGCTAAACGTGGATGTTCAGCAGGAGATGACAGGTTATCTCCTGCTGAATAGCCATGGTTATGTGCTAAAATGCTATTTAACTGGCCAAGAGCCGTTCCTGGCTGGTTAAATAATTTTGAATATCAGGCCCATAGTGCCCACCCATATTAGCTTTGGGCCCACCCAAAATATCAGGTCTGGCTACGCCACTGCTACACAGCCTGTGCTAATTTTGTGCACGCCCTAAAAACGCTAGTGCACCTTAGTATACAGGGCCCCTAAAGTGCTGCTAAATAGTAATATTTGTGGGCAGGTCAGGGGCAGAGTTGGAAGTGCCAGTATCCAGCACTTAGAGGCATATTTTCAAAGCACTTTGGGAGGCTAAGTTCCATAGGTTTCTATGGAACTTTGGGAGGCTAAGTGCTTTGAAAATGAGCCTCTTAGCCTCATAACTTGGGCTGCATAAAAAGCTGTTCTCTATGTTTATGTGGTTCACCTTAGGCGGTTAAGTGCTGAATATTGCACTTAACCTCACTGAATATCCAGGGATAAAGCCAGTGACGGCCAAAAGAACATAGACCACCACCAGCTGAGTATCGTCCCCGGGTGAATTTAAACGCAAGGATGAGGGTGATAGTTGCAGTACAGGACAATGAACCAGATGGTTTGCAGTAGCTTCAGGGAAAAATGGTTAAAGAACAGACAAATGCAGATTGTGTAAACCCTCACACTTCTCCTAGCTGGCTGCGACTGCTGATGTGCAGAAAGGCCCAGTAAAGTAGCGCAACTTATCCACTGGAAAGTGTGTAAATACTATAATGTTGCTGTACGAGAAAATTGTTGGGATTACAGCTGTAACAGAATTACAGAATAAAGGGAAATGGGACTTGACATACCGCCTTTCTGAGGTTTTTGCAACTACATTCAAAGTGTTTTACATATATTCAGGTACTTACTTTGTACCGGGGGCAATGGAGGGTTAAGTGACTTGCCCAGAGTCACAAGGAGCTGCAGTGGGAATTGAACTCAGTTCCCCAGGATCAAAGTCCACTGCAGTAACCACTAGGCTACTCCTCCACTAGCAATGTTCCATGTAGTAGCCTGCCCTTGTAGATCAGCAACGCGGCTGCGCAGGCTTCTGTTTCTGTGAGTCTGACGTCAAAACAGAAGCCTGCGCAGCCGCGTTGCTGATCTGCAAGGGTAGGCTTCTACATGGAATGTTGCTAGTGGAATAGCAACATTCCATGTAGAATCTCAAATACTAGCAACAGAATCTCAATAGTAGCAACATTCCATCTCGAATCTCCAATAGTAACAACAGAATCTCTACATTCCATTTAGAATCTCAGATAGGGAAAGGGAAATGGGACTTGATATACTGCCTTTCTGAGGTTTTTGCAACTACATTCAAAGGGGTTTACATATATTCAGGTACTTATTTTGTACCAGGGGTAATGGAGGGTTAAGTGACTTGCCCAGAGTCACAAGGAGCTGAAGAGTAGTAAATCACCAGGACCTGATGGTATTCATCCCAGAGTATTAATAGAACTAAAAAATGAACTTGCGGAGCTACTGTTAGAAATATGCAATCTGTCCCTAAAATCGAGTGTAGTACCGGAAGACTGGAGGGTAGCCAATGTTACTCCGATTTTTAAGAAGGGTTCCAGAGGAGATCCGGGAAATTATAGACCGGTGAGTCTGACGTCGGTGCCGGGCAAGATGGTGGAGGCTATTATTAAGAATAAAATTGCAGAGCATATACAAAAACATGGACTGATGAGACAAAGTCAGCACGGATTTAGTGAAGGGAAGTCTTGCCTCACCAATCTAATGCATTTTTTTGAGGGGGTAAGCAAACATGTGGACAATGGGGAGCCGGTTGATATTGTATATCTGGATTTTCAGAAGGCGTTTGACAAAGTGCCGCACGAAAGACTCCTGAAGAAATTGCAGAGTCATGGAATCGGAGGTAGGGTATTATTATGGATTAAGAACTGGTTGAAAGATAGGAAGCAGAGAGTAGGATTGCGTGGCCAGTATTCTCAGTGGAGGAGGGTAGTTAGTGGGGTCCCGCAGGGGTCTGTGCTGGGTCCGTTGCTTTTTAATGTATTTATAAATGACCTAGAGATGGGAATAACTAGTGAGGTAATTAAATTCGCCGATGACACAAAATTATTCAGGGTCGTCAAGTCGCAGGAGGAATGTGAACGATTACAGGAGGACCTTGCGAGACTGGGAGATTGGGCGTGCAAGTGGCAGATGAAGTTCAATGTTGACAAGTGCAAAGTGATGCATGTGGGTAAGAGGAACCCGAATTATAGCTACGTCTTGCAAGGTTCCGCGTTAGGAGTTACGGATCAAGAAAGGGATCTGGGTGTCGTCGTCGATGATACGCTGAAACCTTCTGCTCAGTGTGCTGCTGCGGCTAGGAAAGCGAATAGAATGTTGGGTGTTATTAGGAAGTCCAGGTGTGCGGATGTTATAATGCCGTTGTATCGCTCCATGGTGCGACCGCACCTGGAGTATTGTGTTCAGTACTGGTCTCCGTATCTCAAAAAAGATATAGTAGAATTGGAAAAGGTACAGCGAAGGGCGACGAAAATGATAGTGGGGATGGGACGACTTTCCTATGAAGAGAGGCTGAGAAGGCTAGGGCTTTTTAGCTTGGAGAAGAGACGGCTGAGGGGAGATATGATAGAAGTGTATAAAATAATGAGTGGAATGGATCGGGTGGATGTGAAGCGACTGTTCACGCTATCCAAAAATACTAGGACTAGAGGGCATGAGTTGAAGCTACAGTGTGGTAAATTTAAAACGAATCGGAGAAAATTTTTCTTCACCCGTGTAATTAGACTCTGGAATTCGTTGCCGGAGAACGTGGTACGGGCGGTTAGCTTGACGGAGTTTAAAAAGGGTTAGATAGATTCCTAAAGGACAAGTCCATAGACCGCTATTAAATGGACTTGGAAAAATTCCGCATTTTTAGGTATAACTTGTCTGGAATGTTTTTACGTTTGGAGAGCGTGCCAGGTGCCCTTGACCTGGATTGGCCACTGTCGGTGACAGGATGCTGGGCTAGATGGACCTTTGGTCTTTCCCAGTATGGCACTACTTATGTACTTATGTAAAGTCCACTGCACTAACCACTAGGCTACTCCTCCACATAGAGAAGTTAGGATTACCCGGGCCCTTCCAATTTCAACGGATAAAAAGCTTGATGCAAGAACACTGGACTTGGTAAATAAATAAACAACAGCGCCAGGACACACTTTTATACAAATTCTTTTATAGAAGATCCTCACGTGCAGAAAAATACAGAGATTAAGAAAATGCAACTGAAATATTCTGCAACGGGCTTGTCAAGACACACTTGGAAATTGCATTTAAGTCTCCTATATATATATATTGCATATGTGGGTTCAATTCCCACTGCAGCTCTTTGTGACCCTGGGCAAGTCCCTTAACCCTCCATCGTGTCAGGTACAAAAACCAAGATTGTGAACCCTCTAGGGACAGAGATAGTACCTGCTTTTAATTGGATTGTAAGCCACATTGAACCTGAACTCTGTTTGGGATAATGGGGGCTACAAATGTCTAAATAAATAAATAAATGTATTGAAGGAAGTTGTCTTTGGCACAGTGCAAGTACTGAAGCAAGCAGTAGCAGTAAGAGAAACCGAGATAATCTCCAGCATCCCCCAGTTTAGTAGTGAGGTTAAGAACTGTCATGATATGTTAGTCCGGTGGAGGTTAGCGTACCTACTAGTGTTTCTATATAGGGACCTTCAGCTAGATGTAGTAGCGGAGAAGGCAGGGGTTGCTAGGCAGTGCCTGAGACTGTGATAGCCATTTTCAGTTAACCCCTGGGGTTAGAGAGAAGCTTTATTGCCACAGCTCAGTGGGATTTTTAAAACGGGGGGGGGGGGGGGGAGGTAAGGAAAGCATTAATAAAAGTGCATGAATGATTAAATGCTGGTGTGGGGAAGGGTGGTGATTTTTAAACTGTTAATTTAATTCTATTGTTTTTTTTTTGTGTGTGATGTAAGGGTGTGAGAAGTTCAGCAAGAAAGTGTCCCTGGAAAACTTTGGATTTAACTTCCCATGTTAAGGGAGAACGAATCGAAAATACATTTAAAATATTTCAGAGCAGCTTCATGGTTAATTGGTAAAAAGCTCTTAGGTGGTGTGATGGAAGGAGGGAGAGAGAACGGAAAGAGGGAAAAGGGTCAAAGGATACATTTTTGACATGGAGATTAGGATACTGCCAAAATCATAAAATTGAGTGTTACTGGAAAAAGACCTGGCTGGGATTTCAGAGTTGTGCAAGCTCTGATGTAAATCAAAGGAAAGAGCTGTATTTTTTTAGCTTGACAAACAGATCTGTGCTTTTCAAAATATGTTTAGTTTCAGTTTAAGAGAAGCTAAGCAAAGAAACTCACTAATATAGAACAAGAACACCAGCTGTAAGAAGGGAAACTAACCCTTCCCTGTCCTCACAAGACAAAAAAAATGTTCTTCTATAAAGAATATAAGAACGTAAAAGTTGCCATACTGGGTCAGACCAAGGGTGTATCTTCCCCCGTTTCCTGTTTTCAACAGTCCAGATCACAAGAACCAAATGGTAACAAAATTCCATGCTGCGTAACCTCAGGAAAAAGCAGGGGCTTTCCCCAGGTCTACCTTAATAATGATTTATGGACTTTTCCTCCAGGAATTTGTCCAAACCTTTTTAAAACCCAGCTACATTAACTGGTTTTACCACTTGCTCTAGCACAGTTCTAGAGCTTAACTATATGCCGAGTGAAAAAATATTTTCTCTTGTTTTCAAAGTGCTACTATGTAACTTCATGACGTGTCCTTCTCGTCGTCGTACTTTTTGATAACCAATCAATTTGCGTTTACCCATTCCACTCCATTCAGGATTTTATAGATCTCTGTCATATCTCCCCTTAGCCATCTCATCTCCAAGCTGAAGAGCCCTAACCTCTTTCGCCTTTCCTTGTGTGAGTCATTCCATCTCTGTACCTTTTCCAGCTCCACTGCAACTTTCTTTTGAGATGTGACCAGAATTACTCACAGTACTCAATATGTGGTCCCACCATGGAATGAAATTTAATGTGGACAATTCAAGGTGATGCACATTGGAAAGAATAATCCGAATCATACCTGAATCTAGGATCCACCTTGGGGGTCAGCGCTGAAGAAAAAGATCTAGGTGGTGGTGTAGATAATACGCTGAAATCTTCTGCTCAATGTGCGGTAGTGGCCAAAAAAGCAACTAGGATGCTAGGAATGGGATGGTGAATAAGACCGAAAATACTATAATACCTTGTATCGCTCCATGGTGCATCTGCACCTTAAGTATTGCATTCAGTTCTGGTCGCCGTATCTCAAAAAAGATATAGCAGAATTAGAAAAGGTGCAAAGAAGAGCGACCAAAATGATAAATGGGATGAAACTCCTCTCATATGAGGAAAGGCTAAAGAGGTTAGGGCTCTTCAGCTTGGAAAAGAGATGGATGAGAGGAGATATGATTGAGGTCTACAAAATCCTAAGTGGTGTAGAATGAGTAGAAGTAAATCGATTTTTTTTTTGTACTCGTTCCAAAAGTACAAAGACTAGGGGACACTCGAAGAAGTTACATGGAAATACTTTTAAAACAAATAGGAGGAAATATTTTTTCACTCAACAAATAGTTACGCTCTGGAACTCTTTGCTGGAGGATGTGGTAATGTTGGTTAACGTATCTGGGTTTAAAAAAGGTTTGGACAAATTCCTGGAGGAATGTCCATAGTCTGTTATTGAGACAGACATGGGAAGCAATGGTTGCCCTGGGATTTGTAGTATGAAGTGTTGCCACAATTTGGATTTGGGTTTCTGGCAGGTATTTGTGACCTGGCTTGGCCACTGTTTGTAAAACAGGATACTGGGCTAGATGAATCACTGGTCTAATCCAATATGGCTACTCTTATGTTCTTAGTGATACAGAGGCATTTATTCTCTATTCCTTTTCCTAATAATTCCTAACATTGTTTGCTTTTTGGCATTTGCTGTACATGGAACAGAAGATTTCAATGCATTGTCCACAATGACCCCTGAACCCTTTTCCTCAGTGGTGAGTCCCTAATGTGGAGCCTAGCATTGCAGGGCTAATTAAGTGATTAGCTAATTAGGTAATAATTACTCTGTTAGTAGCTTGTCTCGTCTGTTTGGAGTATGATTTTAACCTAAAGTTTTGCTGGCAATATAAGAAGAATGTCACACATTGGAAAAATATTAATTATTGGTTATATAAATAAATAAATGTGTTAAGAAAAAAAAAATATTTAAGAAAGATATATTAGTATGGTAAAAACAATAAGCAAAACTTAGCAGTAAGACTTATCAGTATGCGGTAGAACAGTGAGATAGTAATATCAATGCAACAAATAATTATTTCTGAGACATAACAGTGCTAACCTAAGAAACCACATGCTAAAAGGTTCTGACTCACTTGGAACATGGAAGTGCTTTCTGTCTCACCCCAGGACCATAGGAAAGATAACTGACCTCACCTTGTAGGCTGTCTGGAAAAGTCTTTTGGCTCCCTCTGTGTGGCAGGTTTCTCCTTTCCCTCTCGGACTCCTGGACAAGGCTGTGTAGATAGGCTGCCTTCTCCACTGTGTCTTCAATCAGTGTTCATTGTGGAAGGCTATCAGTAATGAAGCTGGAATGCACACAGCTCTTCTCTGGAACTATCTTAGTTGAAGCTGAGATGCTACTCAATACTGGTTCTTACTCAGTATGGCACGCATTCGTAGTTCAGTTTATGAGCAATGAGGGTTATAGCCTCTCAGTGATACTCAGAGGAACTACATCTTGGCTGGCAAAGTGACAGACATCTGTCTCTCAGGCCAACTCCAACTCCCCCACTGTCCTGAAAGAGTGCATGATATACAGGACATTGTATCATGTGTAGAAAAGTTCTCTGGTTGGACGAGCTGGGCAGACAGATTGCTGGCATGAAGGGTGCACATGGACAGTAGATGGTAAAGCTTTGGTCCACTAGGATCACCAAGCTACATGGTAATTGTCATTACCTTGGCATAGGAATGCTTGTCCTGTAGATATGATATGATGAGGCCCATGGCCTTGTAGATGGTCTTCCTTATCACATCGTCAAGAAAATGTAGCAAATTGGTGAGGCAAGACTTTCCTTGGCTGAATCCATGTTGACTCTGTTCCATTAAACTGAGTTTGTCTATGTGTTCAGTAATTTGTTCATTATAATGGTTTCTACCATTTTGTCAGGCTTACCTGGATTGCTCCTGGTGTTTTGTTGGCTGTCTTTCAATCTTCAGGTACTGTGGATGATTTTAATGACAGATTACAGATTATAGTAGACTAGTAAAAAAGCCCTGTTTCTGATGCAAATGAAACGGGGGCTAGCAATGTTTTCTTCTGTGTGCATGTGGGAGTGTGTGTGTCCCTGCCCTCTGGCCTCTCTCCCCTCCCCCCTCTGAGTCCTTCACTGTTACAGAGCCAGCGATTTGATTTCGTGCTCTGCTGTTTTCCTTCACTGACTGTGTTACAGAGAGGGCGGGGCAGACACTCATAGGGAAACTGGATATCTCGCCCCCTTCACACTTCCGGCTGGAGGCTTCATAAAACGTTGGTGTTGCCTTTTATATAGAGAGATCTGCAGTTTCATTTTTTTGGGTTCTTTGCCCGATACTGCTTCCAAATGGCGCCCCTAGTGGTAGACGTGCTACTATCAAATGTTTACCATAATAACTCAGGGGTTTTCAACCTGGTCCTTGGGGCACACCCAGCCAGTCATGGTTTTCAGGATCTTGAAAACCTCACAGTAGCTATAATGAATTGAGAGGGGGCAGGAATTCCTTTTCAGAGAAAGGCAAGCCCTCCGAGCCACTCTTTTAAACAAGGTGAATAGCCTTCTGATCAAAATTTTTCTAAGTGCTGAATTTGAGTGAACCGAGCCTGTGGGCTCATTGTCAGGGGTTATCTGTTTGTTTAAGGAGATGTAAGGATGTTGGCATGCCAAATTATCCAAACTGGCTGGCAGACTCAGGGTTTGCACAGTTGAAGTTTCTTAAATTTCCCAGTACTTACTGAAAATAACAGAGGACATCTCTATAATAAGGATTCCTGTCATTGAAATGATTAAGTGATGTCAACTCTTAAAATAGCATTTATCGATGTGCAGTAGGCCATTTATACAGCCTGATCTCTGCTAGACTTGGAGAGAGAGATATCAATGAGCTTAAGGAGATGGGGTGAGTCGGCAGTGGAGCCAGGATTAGAAGGGAGAAGGAATTGTTTTCTGGGCTTCTGCTTCTTTGGTCTAACCACGGGACTGTGTCTCCTCTCTAAACTGCATCGGGACTTTAAATGAAAGCCTGAGCCTGTCATGGGTACCACATTAAAGCAGCACAAACGCTAATGTCAGATGAAATGAAAACAGAAGAAACTTTAGCATCAGACTCCTCAGAACAGCTAACCAGTGTGCTGGTTTTTTTTTTTTTTTTTTTTTGTAACATAGAGGTGTATTTTCAAAGCACTTCGACTTACAAAGTTCCATAGTAATATATGGAACTTTGTAAGTATAAGTGCTTTGAAAATGAACCCCATTGTAACATAGTAACTGATGCCAAAGACCTGAGTGGTCCATCCAGTCTGCTCAACAGCCACATTCATTATCAATTCAAGATTAAATCAATAATGGAACGCGAAATTATATACTTCATCAACTGTAGCGCCTTGACTCATAAGAGCCAACTTTGTGGGTGCTGTGGGTCCTTGAGCACCCCCTATAATTGAGAAAATTCTTTGTATGTGTCCAGGGAGGGGTTATTTCCACTGGGCTTAGCACCCCCAATAATTTTGAAAAGTTGGCTCCTATGCCTTGAATACTTTCCACTTTGCAAACAAGAGTTATTCAGGATGAAAGACTGTCCCACATTATGAGATTCATCAAACCGTGTAGCTTTGTGTATTTAAAGCAGTTTTTACATTTCTTATAGCATGGCATCTCAAATATATGGACCATTGGACTGCTGAGTATTGTTTCCATGAGTTGAAGTGGGTGTGGATGTTTAATATTAGGAAATACAGTACACCAACTTGCAATAAAAACAACTCGTGTAATATGAAATAAGTTCCTGTATAACCTGCTTCAGCAGTTGTTTTATTTCTCTTTCTTGGCTAAAGTCGTGTGGTATCTGTGTTAATCTACTGTAAAAGTTACCAAACGCTCTGCTGGGTTTCCTGAGTCTCTTCCTTTCGGGGCATAACAGGGAGACAGTTAGCGACTGGCTAGCAAATGTATCCTAAAATTATGGAAAAACTAACAATTTTATTATGACAATACTGAAGCTGCTTTAAAGACACCCAACATACTAAATGGGGGGGGGGGGGGTGAACTGCTCATCCTAGAAAATGAAGTATTCATGGCTGGTTTACTGAGTCAGCTAAACAAGGAGCAGCTCATAGGTGGAGGAGTTTCGTAATCTTGTGGAAACTATCAGGTAACACAATGTGAACTGGATTTAACCTGGCAGAAGGAGCTAGTTACAGACCAGTGGTTTAGTTTTCAGTCCAAGCTATCCCTGGTCGGTAGTTTCCAAGCTTGCTCTGGTCAAGGGAGCTGTTTTTAGTGTTGTTGGCAGCTACCCTTCCATAAGAGATGAGTTAACAATTTTTGTGGCCCTTTCAGTTGGTAATTTAATTGGAGATAAGTACCAATAATTGTCATTAACAAGCATTAATTAGCTCTAATTAGCAGTTGTGCATATCTTACGCCCCTATTTTGTAAACAGAGCACTTCTCAGAAACAACTGCAAAGGGGGTGTTAATGTGGGAGGGGAATGGGCATATGAAGGGCATTCTGACTAACCTTGTGCATACTTTATAGAATTATTGTTTTTATTTGTGCATCTGCTTCATGTAGGCGCCAAATGGCATAAGCGGTTGCACCTACTATTGGGCGCGTTACAGTTACGCTAGTATTCTGGAACATTCAGTGCACTGTTACAGAACACTAGCTGAAGGGTCCTTTCACCAGGGTGTGCCGAAAATGGCCTGTATTGGAAGTGCGGCAAAATAAAAATTGGCGCGCATCTATTTTGGGCCTCAGACCTTACCGCCACCCATTGACTTAGTGTTAAGGTCTCATGCGTTAACCGAGCGGTAATCATCTGCGTGTGTACAATGCCGATTACTGCCCAGTTAGCGCCGCTGGTGGAAAACTTTCCAGCACACGTAGTGGAAGTGCGTAAAAAATGAAATTTCCGGTGGTGAAGGTTACCCATAAAATGGAACATTATACCAGATGTGAAAAATGACTGCTATAAGAGCTGGACACATTATACAATTTTATGGACAATGGGACAAATATGTTATATGGAGATCCCAAGCTGGGATTGATCTTGATGCACCTAGGTTGATAGTACCACCGGCTTGATTGACTGGCAAGATGACATGCCTATGGACACTGGCCATCAGTTGGACAAGTTTCATTAGCAGGGGCGGGGGGAGGGAGGTGGTGGGGGGTTAAGATTTAAAGGCATTGTTAATCAGTTATTGCCATAATTGCTTGATGTGTGACGGTTAGTTGAATTTAAAACTTTAATAAAAATAATTAAAAAGAAATTACTGCCCGGGTCACATGGTAACCATGTTGACTATTGTCTGCGATTTCAACACCCACTTCTTCAGTCTGGTATTTCTCTTCTGTGGTTCCTTACAATCTGGTTATGTTTTAACTGCTTTGAATACTTTTGTGTCCTCTGCATTCAGTTCAGTCATTGCTCCATAAAATACCACCACTCCCAGCATAGATCCTTGGAGCACTCCACTGTTTACCAGTTTCTGTTGGGAAAACTGATCAAGATGTCAGCCTCTAGAATTTTGGGCCAGTGTCAAAGTTTTGTCCTTTCATGTGTAACTAATGATTCTAAGGCACAGCCAGGAAGGAGCTGTAAAGTATCTGCTAAAGAGAGAAGGAAAACAGGATCTACGGAAGAAACTTATTACATCCTTTAATAATTCAGTGTTTGTTACACTAATAGGCTGGGAAGTAAATACTGCTTCACTGTAAATTCAGTGGTGCATTATTTATAGTGTTGAAATTTGAGATTTAATTAAGTCTTTAGTCCTAGACTTTTAAGCTTTTAATGAAACACGGTCTCACACTGGCAGCGGTAAGGTTTAGGAGGTTTGTTTTATTAAACTTTGTTTTTATTTAATTTTTTCTTTAAAATGTTGTCCCTGAACAATCAAGCTTATCATACACTATTATCATGAATGTCACAGGTTTCCAATGATACAGACTAGGGCTATGGATTTCTACATCATTCTGAACAGCATTCCCTATATTGCCCTGGCATATTTTGTTGGAAAATGAGATTTTCTGCCAGTTGGGAGAACAGTTAATTCAGTTTTCAATGTTCAGCTCTCACTGTTGAACTGATGATCCATTGTGGATCCAAGAATTTGTGTTCAGGAACAGGAGCAGCCGGCCAGGTGCTAGCCACTGCTAGCCTCATGAGCATGTGGGACAGTAGATCAAGGAATAGTCAAGGAGATGGGCACAAAACAAACCCTTTTCTCCAGAGGTACCACGAGGAGCCACAGGGAGGCTGCAGCAGGGAATGTTTTCTGGCTTCCAACATCTGTTGTGGGATAACAGTTTGGTTTTTAAGGGACCCTTTTTACAAAGCGTTGGTAAGCCCAAAGCAGGCTTACCGCATGCTAACTCGTTACTACCGCCGGCCCAATGTGGCTACCGGCGGTAGTTCTGCTTCAAATGCGTGCCATTTCTGGTGTGCCGGAAACATTTTTATTTTATAGCGTGTTGCTAACCCGGCGGTAATCATGCATCGCCGTGCGCTGCCTAGTTACCATGGGAGCCCTTACTGCCACCTCAATGGGTGGTGGTAAGTGCTCCCCCCCCCCCCCCCTGCATGGCTACGTGGTAAGAGTAATCTTACCGCGTGCCCATTTTTTAAAAGGGGCTTTTTACCTGCTGCGGTAAAAAGTGCCCTGGTGCATGGGAAAACGTTTCTTGCCGCTATCGCAGGGCCCTTTTCCCCCACAGCTTATTAAAAGGATCCCTACGTTTTTAAAGGTAGCCGCAGTGGATTTCTCCTTTGTGCATACTTTATTTATTTCACAATTCTTGATAATATCCGCTAATCACAAAATTACATTGCTGCTATGCGGTTCATGAAATCAAGTGTAAAAGAGCCAGAAAGTGCAAGAGAGGAGGAGAAGAGAAAAAAAAAAACCAGAAAAAGGGAGACAAAGAAAGCAAAGAAGAAGCTGAAAGGTGCCTGGCTGAAAGATGAGCTGAAACAGTGAGGTTTAAATCAGCATCTTGAACTTGGTGTCTGAGGATTGTTATCTAATTTGTAATGGAAGGGAGTTCTAAAGTTTCTACCGGCATAGTTGAAGGCGTAGCCTGAGAGATGTCTAAACACGTGGGGGAGGAGAAGGAGTAATTGTTGAGAGGAATGTGGTAGACAATCAGGACTGTAAGGGATTAATGGGTAATTAATATAATTGGAAGCACTAAGTAGGCAGCCTTTGAACAGTAAAGTGCAGAAACCAGTAACCAGTGTTTGCATTTGAGGAGTGGAGTGACAGGTATGTTTTAAAATATTATAACTGCAGTTTAGGGCACAATGTATTTATTTATCGCCATCCCATAGATCCCTTACACTGCAAAACAATTATAAGCCTATCTTCTAAATGCTTCCTAAAAGTCCTAGGTAGAAGAGCATATAATGAAATGGTAATACTTCTAAATCAAATATTTAATTACACTTGATATATCGCCAATCGCCATATGGCAGCTAGCTGCTTAACAATAAAACTCATAAAAGAAAAGGAGGCAGATACAAGTGAGATTAGAAGTTCCAGTTAAACTCTGGAACTCACTGCCAGAGGATGTGGTTACAGTGGTTAGCATATCTGAGTTTAAAAAATGTTTGAACAAGTTCCTGGAGGAAACGTCCTTAGTCTGCTATTGAGATAGACATGGGGGAAGCCACTGCTGTCCCTGGGATTGGTAGAGTGGAATGTTGATACTCTTTGGGTTCCTGCCAGATACTTGTGACCTGGATTGGCCACTATTGGAAGCAGGATACTGGACTAGATTGACCCTTGGTCTGACCTAGTATGGCTATTCTTATGTTCTTAATCAACATGCTTCCATCAAGTTCTGTAACACTCTAAAGAGCTACCAAATAGCCTGGTAGGTCCCTGTGGTCTTACTGGACTATATATTGGGTTTTGAGGAATTGTAGCCTGGTGCCAGGCCCAGCCAACCATAAACTACAGTACTGCTCTGTGATACTTCCATTATGACTTTTGTTTGATTCTTATCATCTTTTGCTGTGCCTTGCTGTCAAGGGATGGAAAGGTGGACTGCCTGCAATACTATATTCCCCAACCAGGTTCCTACCAGATAAGGACCTTTGGGCCCATCTAGTCTGCCCAGTTTCACTTTTAAGTACAGTGCCACAGACCCCAGTCTCTTTGCCGCTAGGTATTTCTGTACTCCTTGTATTACTCTATTTGTCTCCCTGTCCTCCACAACCCTTTCGATGAGCATGTTTCTTTGGATTTTGCTCAACTACTGTGATAGTCGCTGTTTCTATGACAAACAGATTGGCCTGGTTTTAATACTTGGAAGTACTGTGATAATCCAAGAGATACCTGAGTGGATTATTTAAAGACTTTTAGAGTGGGTACGTTAAACAGTCTGAATGCATTCTTCATTTACTTCCATTCACACTGACCAGAATTATTAGTGGTTGACCTTAGCTGATTCTTTTGGGGTTGTCAACACCAGCTGATGCTTGAGCCGCTGTACAGAAATACATCTTTGTTTCTTTTTATTCCAGTATCAATGTTGTGTGTAGCTTTGAAAAGAATAGTAAAGCAATATGCCAGCCCTCATTCTTTTAAAATTTATACTGGCAGTGTGGTGTATGTCCATTCTGGAGATTAAGGTTCAGTTTTCATGGGTGGGGGTGAATTCAGTCATTGCACAACTTAGCTCCAAGTGGCTATGCTCAAAATGCACCTCATGTGGGTAATGGAGGGAACTGCAGCATATGACTTCTGGCCTTAGACTGCTGCAGTGTGATTGACTGGGGTTACAAGTTATTGGGGGGAATTGAGGAGCGAGTTAAAATTGCGAATGAAGGCTCATCACACAATAGCCCCAGTAGAGGCTTGCTCTAATTAAGCTGGAGGCTCTGAGGACTGAGATGAAATTGTTGGCCAATAGGAAAGGAATAGAAATACAGCTGGATCGCTTTGTTCCTCTAATCAAATTCAAGTGTCCCCTTCATCTGTCCAGTTCAGGCAGTGAATCCTCATTCTGTGAATGTGGTTTAAGCATTATCTTATGAAAGTAGACCTAAGCAGGAAGGGGTGTAAAATGTCATATAAACTGACATATAAATAACATGATAGTCACAGATTTTGTTATTTCCTTTAAGCCTCTGCAATCCAGGAAATTACTTTTCTTCTATTCACCAATTCTTTTATTTTTTAATTATTTCATCCCAGGAGACATGGGGATCCCAAATATGTGAAAATGACACCCCTGGACAACTGGATGCATTTAGCGGTTGTAGCATGTGGCGAGCGCCTGGAAGAGACCCTGACCATGCTTAAATCTGCTCTGCTGTTCAGTAAGAAAAGCCTTAGATTCCACATCTTTGCCGACGATTCCCTGAAGCCCGAGATTCAGAAGAAGGTAAACACATGATATTTCGAGCTCATCATCACTTCTCATTGGGGTTGAACAGCTAGGAAATTCTTGCTAGGGACAAACCAGTCAGTTTGCTTCATTTCTTCAGCCTAAACTCTTCCAAAACCAGACAGATCTCTCAAGATAGTTGCATTTCAACCCTGTCCTGGAGGTGCCACTCTCCAATCTGGTTTTCAGGATATCCACAGTGAAAATACACGAGAGAGACTTGCATACACTGGCCCTTGAAGTTTTTTTTTTTTTTTTTTTTAATTTTATCAGTATATTCCACGACCTGTATACCACAGGTTTTCAACCCAGTCCTCCGGGCATACCCAGCCAGTCGGGGGGTCAATAAGGATATTCTGAAAACCCAGACTGTCTGTGTGTGCCCCGAGGACTGGGGTGAAAACCCTTGATCTATGAATTCTCATTGGATAACAATATTAAAACCAGTGGCATAGCCACAGGGGGCCTGGCCCCCTCAACATGGATCCAGGGCTCCCAGTTTGGCTGGCGGGGGTCTCCAACCCCCGCCAGCTGAAGCATTTCTCCAGCATTGCTCTCCTAACATTGCCTGCCCTGCTTCCCTCTTGTTGCTTGCATCTTCAGTTTTAGTGAAACAGCATGTGCGACACTTCCGTATACTCAAGTTCATTAAAATCGAGCGTGCGGTATCTGTGTTCAGTTTTAATTTTTATGTTTTTAGCTTGCATTGTTTTATTGATTTATATATGCATATTAATTTACTGTTTCATTTGTTTGTATAGACCCCTGACACAGGCATTTTTTATTTTTAGCCCACCCTTATCCAGGGTGGGTTTCAATAAAGCATTCATTAAAAAATACAATAAATTAAAAAAAAATCAAAGCACATCACAAATACATCATCAGTCTGAATTATAATCATGGCCTTAGTTCCGAAAAACAACAAAATAGAATGGTACAGTGGGGAGACATTTCTAGCCTTCCCTCTCAATTTCCCGTATCATTTGGAGGAGTCCTGCTAACTGGTGAGTGACCCTACACTGCGAAGAGCTGGATTCTGGATCTATGGCTTGTTAATCGGTGGTTAGCTTGAGTCTTGCTTAGCCTTTTCTCCTGGAAAAATGGAGGCACAGAAGCATCCCTGGCCTAGTCACTGCCGACAGGTAGTGTAACACCATTTTAACAGCAAGGTGTTTCTATTTCAAAATGTGCAAGCTGTATTTGCAAACTACCAGACATGCTCTCTTCGTTATCTTCCTTTTCCCTCACTTCAGGGTTCAAAAGCCAGAGACTGAGGCAGACACTCTTCTTTGTGCATTTCACACTTCCTTAGGCTCAGCTCTCTTTCCTGACAATTTTTTTTTTACTGAATGCAACTATTTCTCTATGTTTGGTGAGCATTTTATTATAGCAGGGCTATACTTTTGGGATTACAGTACAAGTAAAGCTTCCTGTTTTTCTGCTGTCATAGTTTCTAGAGAGACTGCACCAGTGAAATCCTGTTTGCTTTAGAAATTGGTTCTTATCAGCCTAGAGCAGGGATGTCCAGTCTCAACCCTTGCTAGTTCAGGTTTTCAGGATTTTCACAATGAATATGCATGAGATCAGTTTAAATATAATAGAAGCAGTGCATGCAAACAGATCTCATGTATATTCATTGGGGAAATCCTGAAAACCCAACTGGATTTGCAGCCCTTGAGGAACGAGATTTATTATGCCTCTAGGCCAGGGGTATTCAATGTGCAACGCAGCTCACGTAGGTACAGTTGGTAAAGGATTTCCGTTCTGCAGTCTAGAGGGGAAGATCAAACAAACTAAGAGATTTTTACTAAAGACAAGAGTATTGATAACTACTAGCTTTATAGTATACATAACTATCATAAAGGACATTTAATGAAAAACAAAACAGTGAATAATGACTGTGCAAATATGAGTAAAAAGTTCAGGACTTGCCTCTGGTACCTTTGAGGACCAGGACTGAGAACTGAGTATTTGGGCTGGGAAGAGAGATAGAGACTTGGCTGTCTATTCCTTTCTACCATAGTAGAGATGGCTGATCTCTCCTGCTGTTTTCTATAGAAAGACATTCTTTGTTTGCACAGTTCTGAAATATAGAACACTATAACCTGAAATAGTTATAAATGAAAACAAAGTAATGCAAACTCTCACTTCAAGCCTTTCAGGAGCCATTGATGCTACCAGTTTTGTCTCTGGGAAAGGCCAACTTACTTGATTTCTACTAGGATATGATAATATTCAGGAGAGAAATTTGCATACACAGTATATGAAATAGAGCTCCTGCATATTCATTTTAGGTATCCTGAAAATGTAATTGGCTGTTGGTTTCTCAGGACAGGTTTGGGAAGTCCTGATCTACAGAATAAGATTCATCTTGGCATAGGATCACTAGGGAACAGTATGAGCTCTGGAAGAGTATTCGTAGAATGCCCTGACCATTAAAATTCAACTAAATCTAGAGTTAGTGCTGTACATATTTTGTTCTCAGTCAGTGTTCCTTTCACCTTGAAGTCCAGTTTTAATGCATGGTTTACATTTTTTTTCCAGTTGCAAGAATGGCAAAATTCACACAGAATCGAGTTTGACTATACCATCTACCCCATCACCTTTTCAGTAGGAAACGCCCAGGAGTGGAGGAAATTGTTCAAACCCTGTGCGGCTCAGCGGCTCTTTCTTCCGGTAAGACACCTGCTGTTCGGAATGTGTAACTGCAGGAGGACTGTGGAGGTGGCTGTGTGAAAGGTTCTGGGCCCACAGGCTGTGGCATTATTTGCTGGGCTTTGTAAGAACAGCTTTTCCCATCTCTTCCGAGAAAGGACATTTTTAGTTTTCCTACCTAGTACCAGGAAATTTTTGCTTTATTCAGTTTCTCCACTGACATTCTGATCAGGAGGATTTTGACACCCTTTCCCTTCCAGGTGCAACCAGTGGTTGGGGCGGGGGGGGGGGGGGGTATACTTCATTGATTAAATAAATGCAATTGTACTCAAAACAATTTCTACAACTTAACTGGCTTTTTACCCACTGATTGTAAAGCCGTACCTTGGAGATGGCACAGCAGTGAAATTTGAAACTAATATTTTGGGGTGGGAGGATTTTTTGACTTAGGTAAGCCATTTGAGGGGTCAGAGGGCAAAGAATGGCAACTCATCATGCAGAAGAAAGGAATTTTGGTTTCTTCGGCAGGGCCCAGCTGTTCTGGTTCTGTGTACTCCATAGTCCCTGGAAGTTTCATTGGTAATATCTTCTCCCACTTAGTATTTCTATCAGATCGGGTCACCTCTTGGGGCCTGGTGGTCTTCAGCTTTACAATGAAAGGAACAAACATCATTATCACTATTCAAACCGTGTACGGTCTGCATAGTTTTCATCTGCACACTTTACACCAGTGTTCAATGGAAAAGCTTTCCCTTTGAAAGTTATGTAGGCAAATGTATGAGCTATTTGTGCAGCTTTCTTTCTTAAGTGTAAAATTACACACCTACTTTTAGAAATAGAAACTTATGCGCGTAAATGTAATCCCTGCGCCTAGGAACACCTCCTTCCCTGTGCATGCTGTTTGTACCACGTTTTAAATGCACAAGGGGTTTAAAAAAAGATTTGGATAACTTCCTAAAAGAAAAGTCCATAAGCCATTATTAAGATGGACTTGGGGAAAATCCACTGCTTATTTCTAGATGAAGCAGCATAAGATGTACTGTTTTGGGATCTTGCCAGGTACTTGTGACCTGGATTGGCCACTGAAACAGGATGCTGGGCTTGATGTACATTCAGTCTGTCCCCAGTGCTTATGTTCTTTTCAATGGTGACACAGGCCCACCCAGCTGCAGCGCCACACTGCTCTCTTCCCACACCCTCCTCCACGGTGTTCTGGCATCTGCATTCTGGTCTCTGAACCCCTTCCCTCCCCGGTGTCGGTACAGGTGTCCTTGGTGCCTGCATCGATTTATTCTTACTGCTTGCTCCAGCTCTACAGGCTTTCATTTGCCACGTTCCGCCAGACAGGAAACAGGCAATGACGTCAGCGAGGGCGGGATGTGTCAGATGGAAGTCTGCGGGGCCGGCACAAGCAGCGCGAATCAATCACTGCAGGTGCCAAGGACACCTGTACTGACATCGTGGAGGGATGGAGTTCAGAGACAGGAGCACAGAATGTGTACGTGACATGAGGGGAAGAGAAGGGAAGGCAATGCAGTGGAGACCAGCACTGGACAAATGCTTCAGCTGGCAGGGGGGAGAGAAGCGGGGAGGTGGGCCACAATGTGCCCCTCTCACACACTTTGGGCTCTGGACCCTCCCACATCAAGGTCTGGCTAAGCCACTGCTGCGTGCTAATGATTAGCGCAGGATTAGTGCATGAGCCCTTAACGCCTACAAAATAGGTGCTGGTAAGGGCTCATGCACTAAATTTTGTTGGCTGTACACAAATGGCAACATTAGCACATTGCCAATAAATTGGAAAATCATTCATTTTCTGGCTGCAGCAAAAAAGTGGCCTTAGTACGTGGAAAAGAAGGCAGGCTAAGGCCACTTAGTAAAAAGACCTCTGAGAGATTTTTTTTTTTTAAATATTCAAATCTCTTTATTCAAAAAGACAACATACCATACTAAAGCCAACATACACTTGTTCCCTTTGTACACTGATTAAAGAATAACAAGAAGCAATAAAAAGCCCCTATTCACATATGTAATAGTGGCATTTACACATGAATATCACAAAGATGATTCTGGCCAGTTTTAGAGCATTAGATATTATGTACTGAAGTTTTATGTTATGCTATTGTATTGTTTGCTAACTTTTTTTTATGTATGTTTTATTCTATAAGCCACCTAGAACTGTAGATAGTGCAGGATATAAATGTTTTAAAATACATAAATAAATAAAATAAAGTACCGATTTCAGAAAGCTGCTAGTTATACCTGGAAATCTGTGCTACATATAGAAAAATCCATAAGCCATTATTTAGATAGACTTGGGAAAATGCACTGCTTATTTCTAGGACAAGCAGCATAAAATCCATTTTATTGTTCTGGGATCTTGCCAGGTACTTGTGACCTGGATTGGCCACTGTTAGAAACAGGATACTTCACTTGATGGACCTTCTGTCTGTCCCAGTATGGCAATGCTTATTTTCTTACTAAAGACACCTTTAATGCTTATAAGTGGCATAAAGCTCTAGGTATGAGCTTATAGAATTTCCCCATTACTGTTTTTTAATATGCATGTACTGCTATAAAGTTTAATTTGATCCACTTTTGGATTGGGTTATATTGCAGTGTCAGGTGAGGTGACTTGCAGGCTTATTTTCGAAAGAGAAGGGTGCCCATCTTTCGACACAAATTGGGAGATGTGCGTCCTTCTCCCAGGGTCACCCAAATCGACATAATTGAAAGCCAATTTTGGGCGTCCTCAACTGCTTTCCGTCGTGGGGAAGACCAAAGTTCACGGGGGCGTGTCAGAAACGTACCGAAGGCGGGACTGGGGCGTGCTTAACACATGGGCGTCCTTGGCCGATAATGGAAAAAGAAGGGCGTCCCTGATGAGCACTTGGCCGACTTTACTTGGTTCATTTTTTCTTGCAACCAAGCCTCAAAAAGGTGCCTGAACTGACCAGATGACCACCGGAGGGAATCAGGGATGACCTCCTCTTACTCCCCCAGTGGTCACTAACCCCCTCCCACCCTAAAAAAAAAAAAAACTTTAAAAATATTTTTTGTCAGCCTCAAATGTCATATGCAGGTCCCTGGAGCAGTTTTAGTGGGTACCTCAGTGCACTTCAGACAGGTGACCCAGGCCCATACCCCCCCCCCTACCTGTTATGTTTGTGGAGGAAACAGCAAGTCCTCCAAAACCCACTGTACCCACATGTAGGTGCCCCCTTCACCCCTTAGGGCTATGGTAGTGTTGTACAGTTGTGGGGAGTGGGTTTTGGGGGGCTCAGCACCCAAGGTAAGGAAGCTATGCACCTGGGAGCAATTTATGAAGTCCACTGCAGTGCCCCCTAGGGTGCCCGGTTGGTGTCCTGGCATGTTAGGGGGACCAGTGCACTATGAATGCTGGCTCCTCCCACGACCAAATGGCTTGGATTTGGTAGTTTCTGAGATGGTCGTCCTCGGTTTTCATTATCGCTGAAAACCGGGGACGACCATCTCTAAGGTCGACCTAAATGTTGAGATATGGGCGTCCCCAATCGTATTATCGAAATGAAAGATAGACCCCATCTTGTTTTGATAATACGGGTTTCCCTGCCCCTTCGTGGGGATGTCCTCAGCAAAACTTGGGCGCCCCGCCCCGTTCGATTATGCCTCTCATTATTATTATTATTATTTATGTATTTATTTTGTTTGCTGTTTTCCAAAGTGTGACTTCATCTATTTTGGTAGAGTTTTAACAGAAAGCAAAGGAAGTCCCGCACTGCTATGCACCCCCTCCCTCAGAACATATTATGTTGTGACATTTCGCTGATTATTGTGAAATTTTTACTTATTACACAGCACTGTGAGCATAGCTGGAAACGCTTTTTAAAATCAAAATGAAAAAGTGAATAATCAAAATTGTTGAAAATTGTAACCAATCAATTGAGATGTTGCCTGTGCAGAAAGTGTCCCAAAGTGGGGGACCCTTAAGCATCTCCCCCATGGATCACCTTCTCTTTTATTTGCATTCTCTGAACAGGTCATTTTGCAAGATGTGGATTCACTCCTTTATGTGGACACCGATGTTCTCTTCCTAAGGTCGATGGATGACATCTGGGCCTTTTTGAAAGAATTCAATGCCACTCAGCTGGCAGCCATGGCACCAGAGCATGAAATACCAAAGATTGGCTGGTACAGCCGCTTCGCTCGACACCCATACTATGGGCTCACGGGACTCAATTCAGGAGTCATGCTGATGAATTTAACTCGCATACGAAAAACCCAGTTCAAAGTAAGAGGGTTCAATATTGATCCCTGCTGGTATTTATTGTGGAGATAATACATTGTACCACCATTCAATAATTGCCTGAAATGCCTAGATAATATGTAGACATTTTCAATCATGATCACAACTATGGAATTTGGAATTAGGTCACAAATTTAATTAACTACAAACTTAGGGCCCCTTTTACTAAGGGAAGCTAGTGGATTTAGCGTATGCTAAACACTAACTTGCCCATAGCAATAAAATGTAATTAAACTCTGGAATTTGTTGCCAGAGAATGTGGTAAAAGCAGTTAGCTTAGCGGGGTTTAAAAACGGTTTGGATAGCTTCCTAAAAGAAAAATCCATAAGCCATTATTAAAATGAACTTGGGAAAATCCACTGCTTATTTCTAGGATAACTGTCAATCTTAGTGGCGATGATCTACTACCATTAACAAATGTACAATACAAAAAAATAGTAGAATATCCAACGGAGTGTCAAATGTCTTGAATTAATTATGTATAACACTATAATATTCTACGGGGAAGTCTCATAGAGTCACTGGGGCAGTTTGACCCACCAATATAGGTGAACCCCTGTTTTGTGACAATTATAATCATTAACTGACCCCTTTCCTACCTATGTTTGTGATTTTTGTGTTTGCTTTTTTTGTTCAAGATTTTTTTTTATATATTTTTGTAAATCTCTCAAACTTGTATGTCTCTGGTGTTCAATGGTATGATTACCTCATAACTTCATATTATAGTCCAAGACATCGATTGACTCATTTGTATATAGAATCAAGTACCAGACGGTATACTCAACGTTACGGCAGTGCTTAATGTTTTGTTACAGCAGAGAAATTTGAGTCATCACTTATCTGCGTGTCCAGGTGCTGTACTTGCCCCGACAGGTGCCTGTTTCGCTCAATGTGGCTTTCTCAAGGGATAGACGCACTCAGGACCTGGAACATTAAATGCACATCCATCAGTGTGTCTATCTGGTGCTGATGCACACTGACGGATGTGCATTTAATGTTCCCCTTAGAATATTATAGTGTTATACATAATTAATTCAAGACATTCGACACTCCGTTGGATATTCTACTATTTTTTTGTATTGTATATTTCTAGGATAAGCAGCATAAAATGTATTGTACTGTTTTGGGATCTTGCCAGTTACTTGTAACCTGGATTGGCCACTGTTGGAAACAGGATGCTGGGCTTGATGGACCTTCGGTCTGTCCCAGTATGGCAATACTTATGTCTTTGTTTTTAGCGCATGCTAATTTTAGCACACTAAGGCCCCCTTTTACTAAGGCGCGCTGTTTTTAGCATAGGAATGCATTGGCATCTCTAATGTTTAGCGCACCTTAGTAAAAAGGGGGCCTTAACTACACATGCCTCAAATTCTTTAATGACTGCAGACAAAAATACAAAGTCTAAATATTTGTACTTTATTTGAGACAGATTTCTACAAGTCAGTAAACACAAGCCCGGGAATATGGCAGCTAAAGTTGCACATGTAAATCAGTGCACATTGGCGATCTGCACACACAATTTAATTAATGAGCCAATCGGCACCAATAATTGGCTGCTAACAACCATTTGGCATTAATTGGCCTTAATTGGAATTTACATGCGGATTGTATGCTATAATGCTGTGTGTGTAAATCCTATATTGTGTAAATTCAAGGAGGCATGGCCAAGGGGCGTTCCCAGAGTTTACATGCATTGTTACAGAAGAGACCCCATTGGCACTTTAAGTTGTCACTAGTCTGAGCAGGGATGGCGTCATACAAGTGCTGATTTAATTTGTTGTCATGATGCATCTCTCCTAGAACAGCATGATACCAACAGGCTTGACATGGGAAGAAATGATGTATCCTTTATACCAAAAATATAAAAACTACATTACGTGGGGCGACCAGGATTTATTGAACATCATCTTTTACTTTAACCCAGGTATGTAGTGAAATTTATTCTTATGCATTTATCATGTTTTAATATACCACCTATGACAAAAACTGTAGAGCAGGAGAAAAAACAGATGTTACAAAAGAAAAGATACAATAAACTAAAAAAAAACATTAAACAATTTACAGCAATAAAATACTATTTAAAAAATACGTACATAAAAGGAAATCTATAAAAACCTCCATCCAAAACTTTGACTGAAAAAAACCAAGCCTTCAGCTGTTTACAAAATCTTAATGAGACTTTGTATAGAAATCAAGAGGAAACCATTCCACAAGGATGGTACAAAATACCTAAAACTACACTGTTTCATCAGCATTGATTTAATTGCTTGTCAAATCATTCACTTGGAATTGAAAGTTTCAAAGAGCCTCAGCTATGAAGGAGGGATTCTGCAGAGGGCACATATAGTAAAAATGACCAAGGAGACCCTTTCCAACAATAAACACCCCAAGAAATATAAAAATATATATATTTAAAATTATTATTGCTCAGCAGTCTTTTCACTAGTGGAAAGAAGGACCAGAGTGAACTTTCCAGAGGGCAGAGGAACAAAGATTAATGCAGTCTTTTACAGGATTAATTCTCCTGCTTGGCTCTGGGCAAGTCAAAGCTTGAGTTTCAGTTCTGCCTAATTATTAAGTGCTTCAGCCACGGTGAATCAGCCACAGCAGGATGAAATTAATCCCGAAGGTGTATAAATAATAATAATAAGATGATTTTCAAATTAAGCTATTTTCTCCATGATTTGGGCTTTAGTGCCTACCTAATCCACTGGTACTCCTACCCCTACTGTTGTTCCAAGTTCTGCATGCTCTCATGCAATTTTTTTGATGATCAGAGAGCAGTAGGGTAATTTCATCCAGCACTGAACCCTAACTTCACAGAGAAAATAGCTTGCAGTGGAAGAAGGTCGCTTTTCTCTAAAGCTAACAATGTGGCTTCCTCAGCGACCCTCCAGACCGGTCAAGACGCGTGGGTTATGTACTCCTACCAGCAGAGGGAGACTGAGAAAACACTGAGCTTTGAACACTGCCTATATAACCTGTGCAGTACATACAGTAGCCAGTATTTTCTCAGTCTCAGCAGAGGTAGAAGGACAGCCTGTGCAGTCTTCAATAGTCTGGTGAGGTAGCTTTGATTTTAGGGATTCAGGATTTGGATTTCTTTCAGAGGATTTTTATCCTTTAAGTACCCTGTACGTGGTTTACCAAAAAAAAAAAAAAAAAAAGTGCTTCGGGGCCCTGGGTCCGGTGGGGCCCAGTAGTTCCCCCTGGGGTGTCACACCTGCTTTGGCGGGTCCCTCCCCCTGTGCTGCTCTCCAGTACTGGGTTACTGGCAGCTTTGTGCCTCGGCTGCTGTCTGTGTACTGCAGCCTTGAGAGCCTTGCAATTTTCAGCTGCCAGACCTGTCTCCTGTCTCTTTAAGGGAGATATATTTATTTATTTAGTACGGAACGAACGGGAGTTCTTTTCCGTCTTAGTAGCGAGAGAGCAGTGTTGCTGGAGCCTGTCTGACATTGGGGCCGGTAAGGGGAAGCGCTGGCTTTACCTGTGTAGTTATGGCGGGAAAACTACTCCGTTGTCGCGCGTGCTCGCGCCGGGGCATCGAATCGCCGGGTGGTCAGTGTCGGTTGTGCGGTGAGCCCAAACGTGTAGAGGCAGTTCCCCCAGAGTTGACCGCGGAAGTCCCGGCGTTATCGGCGGCCCCCTTAGCAGCGGCAACTCAAGCGAGTCCGGCAGCGGCGCTTTCAGTTTCGGCGGGAACGGCCGCCATTTTGAATTCAGCGCGATGTGCAGAGGCTTCTGTGGTTGAGCCAGTTGCTCCCGTGGGGGCACACAAAGTGCCTAATGAGAGTCCAGGAGGGGTTAGCTTTCCTCCAGAGTTTGTTTGGACTCTTTTCCAGGCTTGGAAATCGGGCCCCCCCCCTGGGAGTGGAGGGGGTTAGTCCCATGCTGTCTAAAAGACCCCGGATGGAGTGGACAGAGGATGAGGAATGTCTGTCTCAGGTGGGCACGGAAGGCCCATTTAGTGATCTGGGAGAGTCTGAGGAGTTTGAGGGTCCGGTAGATCCGGTGGACTCCCTTCCTGGGGAAGACCCCTCAGTAGTTAGGATTTTTCATAGGGATGAGCTTTCGGAGCTCATTGATCAGGTCACAGCTACCCTTAAATTTAATCCTGAGGTGGCTTCAGGTGAATCTGGGCAGGATCCCTTGGTGAAAGGCATTCAGCGTAGAGCTCGGACCTTCCCTATGAACAAGGATCTCAGGGAGATGATTTCCCAGGAATGGGATTCGCCAGATTCGCCGTGTAAGGTTTCTAAGGCAATGGCGAGACTTTATCCCCTGCCGCAGGAGGATAGGGATTCCCTTAGGGCTCCTACGGTAGATGCAGTGGTGACAGCGGTTACTAAAGCGACGGCTATTCCAGTAGATGGTGGGGCCGCACTCCGTGAACCCTAGGATAGGAGATTGGAAGCATTTCTTAAGCGAAGCTTCGACTTGTCGGCGCTAGCTCTCCAGGCCTCGGTGTGTGGGGGCCTGGTGGCGCGGGCGTGTTTTCGCTGGGCCGAGAAGCTCCTGGATGATCCCGGGGAGTTTGGGACCTCGGGTTTACAGGATTTAGCCAAGTTGGAGATGGGTTCGTCCTTTTTGTCTGACGCACTGTATGATTTGTTGCGTGCGTCGGCTAAAAATATGGCTATGATAGTGGGAGCGCGTAGGGCTCTCTGGTTAAGAGGTTGGGTCGCGGATGCGGCCTCTAAGGCTAAGTTGTGTTCTCTTCCCTTCAAGGGTTCTAGGCTTTTTGGCGAAGAGTTGGATAAGTTAGTGAAAGGCCTTAGTGAGGCAAAGGTGCCTCGACTCCCGGATTTTCGTCCCAAGCTGGGAGTTAGGGGTAATTCCTCTCGAGGTAGACTCAGTGAGGCTCGACGGTATAGGCCTGGTAGGTTTAGTGGGGCCTCTAGAGGTAGGTTCTTCCAGCGCACCCAGTCCTTTCGCGGGAGTCGTCGCGGAGGCCGGGGCTCGTTCGGGGGAGGTCAGTCCTCGGGGCGGCTTGCCCAATGAAGGTGTGCGGACCCAGGTTCTGGTGCGTGTAGGAGCTCGGCTGAGTCAGTTTTACCAGAACTGGGTCCACATCACATCAGATCAGTGGGTTCTCGAAGTGGTTCGAGATGGTTATGCCCTGGAGTTCGAGACCTCTCCGCCCGAGCGGTTTCTAGAGTCCCCTTGTCACTCGAGGCTCAAGAGAGCAGCAGTACGAGACACGTTGCGTCGTCTTCTCAGTCTGGGAGCAGTGGTTTCTGTTCCGCCCGCTCAGCAACGCTCGGGGTGTTACTCAATTTACTTTGTGGTGCCAAAGAAGGAGGATGCCTTTCGGCCTATTTTGGATCTAAAGAGAGTCAATGCAGCGCTCAAAGTTCCCTCTTTTCACATGGAGACCTTGCGGTCGGTCATTGTGGCAGTCCGACAGGGAGAGTTTCTAACTTCTCTGGACTTGACGGAGGCGTATCTTCACATTCCCATTCGAGCGGCGCACCAGCGTTTTCTTCGCTTTGCAGTTTTGGGGAAGCACTTTCAGTTTTGTGCCCTGCCCTTCGGTCTGGCAACAGCTCCCCGCACCTTTTCCAAGGTCATGGTGGTGGTGGCGGCAGCGTTGCGCCGGCAGGGTATCTTAGTGCACCCGTATCTAGACGATTGGTTGATTCGGGCCAAGTCCCGGGCGGAGAGCGAAGGGGCGACGTCGCGTGTGGTGCAGTTTCTCCAGTCTCTGGGCTGGGTGGTGAATTTCAGCAAGAGTCAGTTGGTGCCATCGCAGGCTCTGGAGTATCTGGGGGTTCTCTTCGATACGAGGTCGGGTCGAGTGTTTTTGCCTCCCCCGAGAATCAGCAAGTTGCAGGACCTGATTCGGCGGTTTCTTGCACTGCCGTCCCCGACGGCCCGGGCTTACCTGCAAGTTCTGGGGATGATGGCGGCGACCATAGAGGTAGTTCCTTGGGCCCGGGCGCACATGCGTCAGCTTCAGTCCTCTCTCCTCAGTCGGTGGGCTCCCCTGTCGCAGGAGTTGGAGGTACGGCTGCCGATGTCGCTGGTTGTCCGCCGCAGCCTCCGTTGGTGGCTCAGAACTTGCAATCTGGAGAAGGGAATGCCGTTGGAGTCCCCTCAGTGGGTGGTTCTTGTCACAGACGCAAGCCTGCTAGGATGGGGAGCGCATTGTCTCGGTCAGGTAGCGCAGGGGCGGTGGTCCCAGGCGGAAGCAAGGTGGTCCATCAACCGGTTGGAGACTCGGGCCATTCGGTTGGCTCTTCAGAGTTTTCAGTCAATGCTTCTCCACAAGGCAGTCAGAGTGCTCTGCGACAATGCCACAGCAGTGGCCTATGTCAATCGGCAAGGGGGCACAAAGAGCCAGGCGGTCGCGGAGGAGACAGCACTGTTATGCCACTGGGCGGAAGGTCATCTTCAGGCGCTCTCGGCGGCTCATGTGGCCGGGGTGGACAATGTAGACGCAGATTTTTTGAGCCGGCATACTCTGGATCCCGGAGAGTGGTCTCTGCATCAGGCGGTGTTCGGCCGAATTGTGTCGGTCTGGGGTATGCCAGGTATGGATCTGATGGCCACGGCGCGCAATGCCCAAGTCCCCAGGTTTTTCAGTCGTTGGAGAGATCCGCGTGTGGAGGGTCTCGACGCTCTGCTGTTACCCTGGCCGCAGGGATTGCTGTATGTGTTTCCTCCGTGGCCGTTGGTAGGTCGAATAATTCAGCGCATCGAGCGGCACTCAGGCCGGGTAATTTTGATAGCTCCAAACTGGCCGCGTCGACCGTGGTACGGAGATCTGGTGCGGTTGGCGATCGCGAAGCCCCTTCAGTTGTCGGAAACGGTACTCTTGTGTCAAGGGCCGATAGTTATGCCAGACCCGGCTCGGTTCTCGCTTATGGCTTGGCTCTTGAGAGGCACAGGTTGAGGAAGAAAGGGTTTACTGCCAGAGTTATTGATACCATGTTGAAGTCCCGCAGAACCTCCACCTCTTTGGCGTATGTTCGTGTTTGGAGAGTGTTTGAGCACTGGTGTGCAGAGCGGACGGTGTTGCCTTTTCGTTCCTCGGTGGCAGAGGTGTTAGAATTTCTGCAGGATGGTTTGGACAGGGGTCTGGCCTTGGCTACCTTGAAGGTTCAGGTGGCAGCGTTGTCATGTTTTCGGGGGAAGGTTCAGGGGAAGTCCATTGCTTCTATTCCGGAGGTTGTTCGTTTTTTGAAGGGTGTGAAGTTGTTGCGGCCGCCTTGTCGGCGGTTGGTTCCCCCGTGGGATTTGAATCTCGTTTTAGATGCCTTAGTCAGACCTCCATTTGAACCTTTGGTTACGGCTTCCTGCAAAGATCTTTCCTTGAAGGCGTTTTTTCTGGTAGCTATTACCTCAGCTCGGAGAGTCTCGGAATTGCAGGCTTTGTCGTGTAGAGAGCCCTTTCTGTCTTTTTCCAAAGAAAAGGTGTCTTTGAGGCCGGTGCCTTCCTTTTTGCCAAAGGTGGTGTCAGAGTTTCATGTTAATCAGGTCATTTCGTTGCCTGTTTTAGGTGACTTGAAGGGAGATTCGGAACAGCGTCGGCTGGCGAAGTTGGATGTTCGTCGCATCTTGCGGTGTTATCTGTCTAGAACTCAGGAATTCAGAGTGTCAGATCGTTTGTTCGTGCTTCATGGTGGCCCTAAAAAGGGCGCAGCGGCATCCAAGGCGACTATAGCAAGATGGTTGAAGGAGGCGATTGCGTCGGCCTATTTGGTGAAGGGCCGTGAGGTTCCTAAGGGGTTTTCTGCTCATTCTACCAGAGCAGTTGCGGCCTCCTGGGCGGAGAATAGTATGATTCCGCCTTCAGATATTTGTCGGGCGGCGGTTTGGTCTTCTTTGCATTCGTTTGTGAAGCATTATAGGATTGATGTGCATGCGAAGGAAGAGGCGAGTTTTGGAGCTGCAGTGTTGACCTCTGGCCTTCGTAGATCCCGCCCATAAGGTAGTTACTGCTTTGGTACGTCCCACGCGTCTTGACCGGTCTGGAGGGTCGCTGAGGAAGGTGAAATTAGATCTTACCTGCTAATTTTCTTTCCTCTAGACCCTCCAGACCGGTCAAGGACCCGCCCAGATATACTGTAGGCCAGGAGGTAGTTTTTCTGTGAGCATCTCTTGGCAGCTGATGATTGTCATAATCTCAGACTCTTGTTACCAGTTTGTGGCTGGTCTGGGTCTGGTGCAGGTGTGGCGTGGCAGACAGTCCACCTGTGGAAGCACGAATTGACAGTCTTTACAATGCAAATAAAAGAAACAGTGATTAAGAAACAGTGATTGTTCTTGCAGTTGGCGGAAGCCATGTACAGGGTTGCTAGTTAAAGTTCAAGTTGTGTGTTTGTTACTCTGCTTTGTGAGTGGCATACTGGCTACTGTATGTACTGCACAGGTTATATAGGCAGTGTTCAAAGCTCAGTGTTTTCTCAGTCTCCCTCTGCTGGTAGGAGTACATAACCCACGCGTCTTGACCGGTCTGGAGGGTCTAGAGGAAAGAAAATTAGCAGGTAAGATCTAATTTCACCTTTGTGCGTACGCCTTCGGGGAGTATTTCAACATCATTAAGGTTCATGATAATCCTTGAAAAGCACACCTTGCTTGGCCTTTGCCCATGGTGCTGCTAATGGCACACTGCATTTTATTCACAGCCTCACATTTCTCAGTATGTCACCTGTTATGCGTTTTAATCTTGGAACCAGCTTGGCCCGCCCTTTAGAGCCTCTCAGTTAGACAATATAGTGTTCCGTAGGTGGGCTGAAATGGGAATCACAAGGCTAGAACATGTTTTGGGATCTAGAGGTCAGATGCTGGAGTTGGGGGCCTTGGGGGTAGGAATAGAGACCAGCTCCATGTTTGCACATTGTCAACTTGCACATTATGTTAGGTCCCTGGAGCCTGGGAAGTTGGGGGGTGGACATGGACGGCGCCTTAGAGCATTTTTTCGATCAGTGCCGGGGGATCACCTATCAGTTTCGGGTCTTCAGAGAGCTTTGGGGGAGCAAAGTAGGGGGAGGGATACAGGGAACATACTGCAACGCTGGGCCCAAGATCTGCAACGACCTAATTTGAGTCTTGATTTTCAGAAATTAATTGCACGCATTCCCACGCTGTCGGGTAATGCGACACTGTGTGAATGTCAATTTAGAATCACGTATAGAGCATACATGACCAAGGGTCAGGTATTCCGATTTGGAGGTGTCCAAGATCCGACCTGTATGAAATGTGGACTGGGAGAGAGTACATGGTTTCACTCGCTATGGGAATGCCCAAAAATAAAACGTTATTGGGGGGATATAATTAAGTATTTGGAATCAGTGTTACAGGGAGGTGTTCTTTCTTCCCCAGAGGGATTCCTGCTTGATAGATATGAAGTCTTTGGGCAGTATAAGGGGGGGACTCGGCAGTTCATTCGCAAGGCGGGAATTATAGGGAAAAAACTTATTATGGAGGCGTGGATGCAGGAGGAGCCGCCAGACTATTGGCACTGGAGGAACCGCTTACATGAGCTGATGATGCAGGAACGTAGGCTGGTGGGATGCTCCCCTAGAAGACGGAAGGCGTTCTTGAAGATCTGGGAGCAATATATTCAAACTCTGTCAGCCAAGGCTCACAGTTTTGTTTTGAATCGCCTTTGAAGTTTTTTTTTTTTTTTTTTCTTTTTCTCACTTTAGCTTCATTAGTTATTGGTGGTTTGGGGGGAGGGGGAGGGAGGGAAGGGTGGGAAGATAAGGTATGGGGCCTGTAGGATAAATATCTGTTAAGGAAGCTTGTCTCAATGGGAGGGGGCGGGATGATTGGGTAAGCGGTAGCGTTATGTGTTCAAAGGTGTCTTAAAGGGGGAATGGGGTTGGAATTCATCACTGTTTATAAGTCAGTCTAATAGTGTTATACTCCATGTTGTACTACAGAATGGATGAATGTTTATTAAGGGAGGGAGGGGGGGGGGATGGCATGGGGAGAAAATCAAAAATAATTTGACGTCGGAAGGAACACCGACAGATGCCTGTTGCATTAGTTCTGTTATTGATGTATTATTAATGAATGAAAGATGATGAAAGCTGTTTATTCTGTGTGTTAAATTAATAAACAGATTTAAACATAAAGCCTCTCAGTTATACACAGACTCTTCAACTGCACTTAGGAATGGAGGAGTGGCCTAGTGGTTACAGCATCAGGGTTGTTATCCAGGGGTGCCCAGTTCAAATCCCACTGCTGCTCCTTGTTATCTTGGGCAAGTTACTTCACCCTCTATTGCCTCAAGTACAAAATGAGACTGTGAGCCCTCCAGAGACAGAGAAAGGCCTAGTGTGCCTGAATGCAACTCACATTGAACTACTAGAGTATGAGCAAAATCCAAAATAGATCACTCTAAGGAATCAGCTTCCCAAAGGTTCATTTTGTTAACCTTAAGGTATCTCTGAGGCCTTTTAAATGTATAGAATAGACCAAGTCAGCTTGCAGCAGAACTGATTGTCCAGCCTAATAGACACAGCAGAGGGATGAAAATCAGGGACGCTTGGTTTCAAATTCCACTGACACTTCTTTTGATCTTAGGCAAATTACTTACAATGCATAGATTCAAAGTTTGAGAATTACCTACTATACCTGAATGTAATTTGCCTTGAGCTACTACTGAAAATGCGTGAGCTAAATATGAATGCTTCTTCCTTTCAACTTTCTATATGTCACTAATTTTGCATTATATAGCACTTTAGCAACACACCTTCTTTAAAGGCAAGTGAAAACAATAAAACTATATCATTGGATCTGTGTAGGGTCTTGTGTGTACAACTTTTTTGATATGGGAGAAATTTTAAAATCTGTGTGCACAGTGGTAAAGACCACTTCCTTCACATTTGGCAGACCAGTCCAGACAGGCACCTTGACATAATAGCCCGGACAAAATAGCCCATGACAAAATGGATTGCAACAAAAGAGCCTTGTAACAAAACAGTCCCTTGACAAAATAGCCTTGAAACAAAATAGACTTATAACAAAATGGATTGCAACAAATAGCCCTTGACAAAATAGCCCCTGTATCAAAATAGCCCATAGCCCTTCACAAAATAAGTATAGTAAAAACTCTTGTGTTCCTCCCTCTGAGGGTCCAGCATCTCTTCTCCCCCTCTCTCCCCACCTTTCAACAAAGTCCAACATGTCTCCCTCTTCCTCCTGCCTACCCTCCGTGGTTCAGTATCTCTCCCGCCTTCCTCCTCTGGCAATCCTCCAACGTTCCTGTGGTCCATTGACTGTCAACAAGCTGCTTTGGCTGGCCCTGGAAGCATTCTCTGTTGTTTCCTGCCTACATGGACACAGGACGTTGCATCAGATGAGGCAGAATACAACAGAAGGAATACTTCCGGGCAAAGGGGAGACATACCTCAGCTCAGAAAGATTTTTCAGCTGCGCTATTTTGTGGAATTGTTCTTTATTGATTGGGCAGTACTTCACAGGGACCCATAAAAATCCATAGCATGATTGTGGCAGTGTGGAAGACACCTGCAGATCCTATTTGGGATGGAAGAGCAGTTACAAGGCTCTACTTGCTACCTAAGGAAGAGAACGTGGCACTGTTTTCCATGCCTATGGTGAATGCACTCATCTTGGCAGCGGTCAGAACAATAACAATCCCTTGGGATTAGAAGGTGGAAAGCCCATAGGTAAAAATGCCAGTGGCCAGTTTGAAAAACACCTCCAGTGGTCCTAGACTGAAAGTCATTCATTTCAGCCCTGATTAGTCCACTGGAATACATAGAAAGAAAGGTGAGTAAACAGTTTATAGGCACAATCTTAGTATTTCATTTACTTCACTGTTGTGGTTGCAATTAGAGTTAATAACAACAATCTCTCTGCTTCTTATCTCACTACTGCATCACCCCTCATTCCCAAATTAAAACCAGAGTGTTTGTTGTATTCCTGTTAAAATGTGTGAATTCTCCAAGCAATAACTTAACCGTTTTGAAAGCGCAGTTTGCAATCTCCTGCTTGTGCTTCCCAGAGAGTGTCTACGTGCTTCCATGCCAGTGGAACTACAGGCCTGACCACTGCATGTATGGAACTAACTGTAAGGGAGCGGAGAGGAAGAAGGTATCTCCATTCTCCATGGCAATCGAGGTGTTTACCATGATGAGAAACAGCCGACTTTCAAAGCCGTCTACAAAGCGATCGATGATGTAAGTGCTTAGCATTTGACACATTCCATGAACCACGTCGGTAATCTTGAATAGCGGTGTCAAACTGCAATCCTGCAACCCAGTTTTCAGGATCTCCTTAATGACTATGCATGAGAGAGATATCTACACGTACTGTCTCCATCACGTGCAAATATATCTCGTGAATATTCGTTAAGGATTTCCCGGAAACCTGACTGGTTTTCTGCCCTTAAGGACTACATTTTCATGCTGTTGGTGTATAATATGTATAGTACTGTTTTAAAAATAAGATTAAAATCACACTACTCCCATGTTGTCACTGAAAGCCACCTCTGCACACAGCTCAACCCTGAGAGTGGGCAGTCAGAAAACTTTTGTTTAGTGTCGTTTCCTGTGTTATTTTACAGGAATGTTCATATCGTTTTGGGGTTTTGGGGCATTTTTCATGACAGGAGCAATGATAAGAATGTGAGTTCTTTTGGAAAGATTTCATTGTCATCATAAATATGACACACTCTTCTGAAAGCGCACAGTTTCTGAAAGAGGGTGTACTATTGATGACAAATGAAAAATACAAAATTTCTTTTTTTTGCTTGCTTTTGTTTGCTAATATGGAACAACATGGGATACGTTGTTGACATTTCCTATGTCATTTCAAACAATGCAGAACCATACCTGAGAGCAGCTCAGCTGGGGAAAGCCAAGTAGAGAAAGAGAAGGAATGATGCAAATATGACAGAATTTAACAAAAAGAAACAAAGGGTGCTCTGGTATTGTGCAGGTGAAAAAAAAACCAGGTCAGTCAATTTATGTAGAGTAGTTAGGGCCTAAGTCCACCTGATACCGAGTTATACTACCTACTTGGCACAGTCAGACACTGTGAACTGGATGACTGGTTTTGGCTTCTTTGAGAATACATTGCTATCTACTTGTTAAGAATTGTTCATGCTATGTTTGGCATGAGTTATTTTTTTTCTGGTGTTCTATGGATTTCTGTCATATCGATTTGCTGTACTAGGGGCAGTTTTTAAAGGAGTTTTCTATAGGTAAACAGGTCTTTATATGCGAAGTCCCCTTAAAAATCATTCTGGGTCCTCTGCAGGGGAAAGTGTGTGCACTGCCAACAGCATACATATTTCTCCTGATCGGAAAAAGAGATGGGGCTGGTCAGGCTGGTTGAGATTAGTACTGAAATTTCATTTTGAAATCACAGCATAGTCTTCACCCCACATACATGGTACTTTCAGAGTAGAAGCCAACCAAATTTCGGTTTCAGTTTCGGCGGTGAAAGTGGCCTGAAACCCAGCTTCGGTGTCGTTTTGGTTTCATCCCAAAAATGACGGTGTATTTTTAGCTGAAACAAACTGTGCTAAGCAGCCCACAGCCTCCACTCTTCCCCTCCTGGAACCGCACTTAGGCCCAAGGATGGGCAGAAGCAACCCAATCTCAAAATGGGCTGCTGGGTCCTCCTGTGGTAGTCTTCCAAGACTGCTGCAGGAGGTCCTGGAGGTAATTTTGTCAGCGGAGTGGGCATGTGCAGAAGTGAATGCGGATTGCTGTTGCCTTCTCCCACCAATGATACTGTAGGCCTGGGGAGAAGGAAGGGGAGGGCCTATGTATGGTTCCAGGAGGGGCCTACGTGTCATTGGAACCAACAGAGAGGGGGAAGGGGCTTTTTCTATTTGGGGTGGGGGTGGAAGGAGGGAGGGGGCTGGGCCAGTTTTGATATCGGCTGAAACTGAGTGGCAGATTTTAGCCACAGATTTGGTTTTTGGCCGAACTGAAAAAAAAAAAAAAACTGGTTTTGGTCGTCCTCTGTTTCAAAGTATGTAGAGGTAAGAGATCCCTGGCATCTCTGGCCAGCTAGAACAGGAAGACTCAAAGCTACCCTTCGTAGCATCACAGGATCCATCTCCGATTCGATGCAGAAGGATAGTATGCATGTGGGCTCTGTAGGGGATTGGGGTGTTTCTGGGAACGAAATAAGGGTAAAATAATAACTATATTTTAAGCATTACAGCCAATTTGAAGGCTAGGGTTTGAAGCAGGATGTTTTCTATTTTTGCACTAGTCTCAGAAAATGAAAATTTAGAAAAATTGGTGAAAACTATACCTGTTTCGTGGGCAGTAAGATGGAAAAGAGAGACAGAGGACTGTGGGTTAAAACAGAGGGCACAGAGTGTATTACCTTGAATCGGTGACAATGTATATTATGTTTTAATAGTTTTTGCATGTCTGATTTTAAACTGCTTCCTTGTAATATGTTATTGGTATAGGCAGGATATAAGAATTGTAGCAAAGGCTTTTTATTTTTTTTTAAGTAGAAAAATGTAGTGGAGTGTAAACCTGTTAATTTCTGGCAAGAAAAAAAGTGGAGAACAGCAATGAATGTGTTGACTTAACTACCACAGGTAATATGATATTTCAGTTTGGCATTTCTATCAGTAACATATTTAGAAAAAAATGACTAGCCTTGAAAATGAATAGTTGTGTGTTAAAGATGGTCCATTGGAAATACTGAAAATTATATTTCTTTATTTCCTTTTTAGTTTACCTTTGAAGACAATCTCTTTCAGTCCTTGTACTATCCTCTCCAGGCAAAGTTTTTGGAAACCGTGCACACACTGTGTGGAAGAATTCCCCAAGTTTTTCTGAAACAGATTGAGAAAACAATAAAGGAGGTGTACCAGCAGCGTGTTTTTGTCCACATGGCACCTCCAAACTAACTGTAATCACGTTTCTGTATTTGATGCAATGTTTTGCACTCCTGCGTCCCAAGTGTTTGAAGCGAGCGCTTGAGGAAAATACTTTGTGAATTAAACTGGATCCACTTCTGAACGGAGGTTGTGATGTGAAGCAGTAAAGTGCAGAACTGCAGTGCAATGCCAAGGCAGACAACAACTACAGTGATTTTTTTTTTGGATGGTTTTTAGCATTTTCCTTTAGCAATAATCCTGTTTAAATATTAAGCGCACTGATACCAGGTTACTCTATTTTTCTGTAACAGAACCTGGGTATGGAAATACTTTTAAAACAAATAGGAGGAAATATTTTTTCACTCAAAGAATAGTTAAGCTCTGGAGCTCGCTGCCGGAGGATGTGGTAACGGCAATTAGTGTATCTGGGTTTAAAAAAAGATTTGGACAAGTTCCAGGAGGAAAAGTCCATAGTCTGTAATTGAGATAGACAGACATGGGGGAAAGCTACTGCTTGCCCCGGGATTGGTAACATGGAATGTTGCTACTGCTTGGGTTTCTGCCAGGTACATGTGATCTGGATTGGCCACTGTTGGAAACAGGATACTGGGCTAGATGGACCAGTGGTCTGACCCTGTATGGCATGTTCTTATGTCATAAAACAGGCTTTTACCAAGTGGCCCTGAGGTGCCTAAATAGGGGTCCCTCTTATAAAATTACCTACCCCCTTAGGACTAAATTCTATATATGGCTCAAAAAAACCTTGCTGTTTTATAAGCTGTGTCCAAAGTTAGGCAAGGTTTATAGAATAGCGCTTATGCCTGGGAATCGTGTCTAACTTTAAGAGCGGCCATGTGCATCAACTGAAACTTGGTGGAAATGTACACACCTACATTAGGTGCATATTCCCCCCCCCCTCATTCTCCAACTGCACTTGCAAATGTTAGTAATGCTCCCATTCTGCCCATGACCCTCACATTTCTGCGTATATAAAATTTAGGCACGGATAAACCAATTAAATCTAATTAGTGCCAATGATTGCTTGTTAAAAAGCTAGTTATCGGTGCTAATTATCTTGTTACTCAAATTGCACGTGCAAACTGGGCAACTTTTTAACGACTTTTGTAGAATTAGGGGGTTAAATGTGTTACTGTACAAGAAGCAAATCAGTAACCATGTGAAGGAAATCGGAAAAGCTGGATCTACTGTAAAAACTTCCAAATGCCTACTATCATTGCAGAATACAGCTGGAAGGTTGTGATGCTGTGATCAGGTCACTCCCCTGGTGAGAATGTTGCATTGGTTGCTGTTTGAGGCCCGTCTGTCTTTTAAATTGGGTACTTTTATCTTCATAATCATTCATGGTCTGTTTCCATCTTGTATGGTACCTCTTTTATGAATTCCCAGTCTCTTAGATCATGGAGAAACAACAGCTTGTTATTGATTTCTTTCCCTTTGGCTGAGATTAAATCTCAAAAGACTTTTGTTTCTTTATTTTCTTATCGAGCAGCATATTTTGTAAGTCTTTAGCTGAAGATATAAGATCCAATAGGAATTATTTGAATTTTTGAAAGAAATGTAAAACTTTTATTATTATGTTAAAAATTTTTGGAAGTTTAGACCTCGTTTTTATACATTATGTTAATTCCCAGTTTATGATTTGTTATCTGTATGTGCAGTGATCAGATACACTGTAATGGAAGAGTATAAGCAACATATTGTATTGTATTGCATTGTTTATTTATTCACAAGCTCTCTCTCCTTATCCCGTGCTGTCTAGTTCTCATTAGAAATTGTTTTCTGCCTGCAATATTTTTCTGTTTTTGTTTACTCCCAGAATCCTTTCTTGTACATCAAATATGGCAGTAGCTATGGAACTGTTGGAACAATGCTTCGTAAGTACATCATCTGTCATTTCAGGTGAAAGAGCCCTATAGTGGTATTCAGAAGTTGTCTTATGTTACTTCTGGTTTTTATTGCGCAACTACAGTGAAGGTTCAGTGCAAATTATAAAATAAAGACTAACTGAACAAACAAAATACCAGGGGCTACATAATTAAAACAATGAAAAAAATTACACTTCCAATAAGAATGAAAACAACACAAAATTATACTTTCAAAAGCACATATTTAAGAAATAAAAATGTCTTCAGGGCTTTTCAAAACATCTGATAAATATTTAAGTATTCTTATGGATAATGGCAGCAAATTCCAAGACAAAACAGTATGAAAATGACGAATTTAGTATCTTATTAGATACTATCTTCTTTATAGCTGCAAAACATAATAGAAATTGATCATGTGTATTATACAAATCGCTTTTATGAAGCGGAGATACCAATATGGAGCAGTGTAGCAATATAGAATTTTGAAAACTGTGATACATATCTTAAATTGTATTCTGGCTTCAATAGAAAGCCAGTGTAATTCCAGAAAAAAAAAAATGGAGTCACAGAATTATACTTGTGAACTAAATAAATTGCTGTGTTGTAGTTGTATGATCAAAGCTGTAGTACAACCTCTATAAATAACATTACAGTAGTCCATTCTAGACAAAATTAGAGTCTGGACTAACAGTTTAAGGGCCCTGTTTAATAAGGCACGCTAACATTTTAGCGTGCATTAACGCATTGGGCTTACCACCGCTGTATAAAAGGGCTCCTGAATAAGTTAAACTGGACAAAGATAGGACTGCTATTTCTGAGGTCCTATGCCAGGTTAACTTATCCAGGTAAGTGCCTCGGAGCAGCCTCAAAATAGCTGGCGTTGGCTTTAGCGGTTAGAGGGGATATTTATCGTCACCATCCAGTCAAGTACTGCCGAATGGTCTCTTGGGCTTTGGTCAGTATGAGTTAATCGGATAAGAGTTTCTCTCACTTTGGATATTGACATTAAATAATAAACTTGACCAAACAGCAGATTGGCTATCATTAAACAAACTAAAACAACTCCTGACAAAACACAAGGAGTACTTTTTTCTTTGAAAGAAGATCCTAAACCTATTGTTCCAGTTAGTATTGCAGAATCCACAGATGTTCCGCAATCTGCTGTTAAAGATTTAGGAGTCATTCTGGATCAGCATCTAACTTTCAGACCGCAAATCTCTATTATTGTTTGCTCTTGTTTCTATAAGCTTCACATGCTCTCCTCCATCCGACATTTATTTACACAAGGAACCCTATGAGCATTAACTTGCGTGTTTGTTATTAGTATACTCAACTATTGCAAATCCTCAATGGAATACATTCATTTGATACTCAACGATTACAGATTAGCAGTTAAACTAATTACTAATTCTCGGAAATATCACGTTACTCCCATCTTATGTCATGAACACCGGTTACCATTTGCCCACAGAATAACATACAATGTCCTAATTCTTACCCATAAAATTCACTATTCAGTGCAGCCATTATATCTTTCCTGCTTTCCGATCCCCTACATGCTTTCTCGGTCCCTTCGGTCTTCTCAACAAAATCGACTGGCGATTGCTTCTTTTCATGCAATACCCTTAGAGACCATTTCAGATCGTCTGTTTAGTATCACAGCCCCCACCCTGTGGAATTCTTTACCGCTTTCATTGAGGTTACAAACCTCTCATTCTATTTTTAAAATGGAATTGAAAACCACCTTATTTCGGGATGCATATCGGAATGAGTAGTCCCAAGGACGGGCCCCTCTTGGAGGACAAATACCAGGCCACTGCTGATGCAGTACTTCAACTCTTTTTTTTTCCCCCTTTTCTCATCTCCTTCCTATTTCTTTTCTATCAAATTTCTAGTTCCTTTCTATATTTTATTATAATTAATATATATTGTAAACCACGTAGATAGTGCGGTATATCAAGAAATAAACTTGAAACCCCTAAAATTCTTAAAGTGTACTAATGAATGAAAATGTGCCCTAATGAATGCACATCCTTAAGAGGTTAAGGTTAGGTCCCCCCATACTGGCACTCCCACTGGGCTGCTTTTCTCTGTGGTGTGTTATTGGACTAATATTTTTTTAAAGGTAGTATAATACCCTTAAAAGAATCATTATCATTGCTTTTTTTAAACTGCTGTCTGCTAATAATATTTAGGTAGCGTGCAGTGTGGTACTTTCTTTCTGAGCCAGGACTGGAAGTTCTGCACAAACACTAGATGTTTGTGTGCAGCATTTTGAGTGATGGAGCTAGTTTCCCTTGAATAGCGATTGATTGAGCTGCAGTGTTGTCAGCCTGTGAGGGAACTCCTGGCTGTGGCCTACATTATTCACATTACTCTCAACTGCTTAGGTTAATCCTTTTGATATCATCTGTTTAGGCCTAGAGCCAACTCCCGTACAGTGGCCTGGGGAGGTGCGTCATCTTCCTTGGCTCGAGACTCAGAGCTGTAATTAAAGGCAGGTCTTTGCACTATAGTCAAGGGGAAATGGACCATATTTGGTTCCTGGAGCAAGATTAGCACTCACAAATCGAAACTACTGTGAGGAGGACAGGGCACATTGGATTTCATGCGCAACAAGGCCTTATCGATACAAAGCAAAAGAGAGTTTCAAAACAACTGCCTGAAAAATGGTGCAGCATTGTGCGGTAAATTAAATGAGCCATGCCAATAATCACCATTTTTTTTTCATTTAAAACAGAATTCTTTTTTTTTTAATTATAGTTTTACAGAATTATTGTGGATTACACATGAGTTTGCTACTCAGTATAAATATAAGAACTCATGCTTCTGTATGAAATGTGCATATAATTCATTATTATACCTTTCAGTAAGCAAGGTGCAAATTCCAATGCGCTTCCACTGCCAATATGATTGTTTCATATTGTATCTAAACTTAGAAAAGCATGCCATTAATTTCTAATTCTGTTTATTTTTATTATCTGATATATATGCACATATATATTTATGCAAGGAATCCATTGGGTATTTGATTCCAAAACTCTGTACATATTTTAGTAATAATTTCCCTTTATTCTATTTTTCAATAATACCAGTGCTTATTCTTTATAACTAGCAAAAGTTCCTAAAATGCACAACATATCTATATAATTATCATTCATCGTTATCTTTTTTCCGTTTATATTGTTCCAGTATTGATAAGAATATAACAATTTTGTGTTGCAGGAATATTCATTGTGAGGGCAATGTTCAGACTATTTTGCTCTAGTGGTGGTATAGGAATGTTTAAAATAATAAAATACGTTTCTTTTCCCCACCTTGAGGGAGCACTTTTTCAAAGGGGTTTTCTCCTGTGGATAAATACACGTTTTATCTACAGAAATCCCTCTGAAACTTGCTCCATTGTATAAACAATTAAAATGTCAACCCTCATGTAGCCTGTTTCCTGGGGGGGGTGGGGGGGGTGTCAATATGTGAATGGGTAAAGAGTTGTAATTAGTCCATGGCTGTCAGATACTGTAGTGGACCAGGGGGTGAAATGCTTTCTGTCGTGAATGACCATGCCTGTCTTGGGATGGAGTTCTGCAAGACAGAACGGAATAAATTCATGTAACACCTTTTTTGTGATTTCACATGATTTAACTTTTATTTACAGAGGACCAATCCCCAGGAGGTTTCACAGTCAGGTGCACTGAGTACTCCACACTTTGGTAACAGCAATGGCTCCCTAAAGCATATGTCAGTTTATTATTCAGTCTCTTCAGAGGAAGAGAATGGAATTTGCTGAGTGGTTGCCTCAATGAACTCAAATGTCCATTTTTTCCCCCAATTTCTTAGAGATTCTCAGAAATATTAAGGCACTCCTGCTAGGGATCCTGAATTCCTCTTAGTACCCAGTAAAATCAACATCACTATTCATCCTTCTCAGTGTGGACACTAGAAAGGCCTTCTCAAAAGAGGACGTTCTGCTGGTGGTATGGCAGTGATCGTCCTAGGGACAATAAGCCAGCCCAGACTCAGATATGTGAGTTGCTGGAATTTTCCATACTGGGTCTGGAACTGGCCTGGTGAAATATTTACTGTTTGCCTTGCTCTCTCAACTACCTAATCCTCACTATACCAGTTTTAACAATAGAGAGCTCGCCTGACATAGTTTAGTGGCCTCTACATAAACAAGGTTTCCAGAGTTATGCAAGGTGAAAGACAAAACATCCAACTGCCCATTCAGCAGGACTCTCTATCACTATATATCTCTAGAATATAAGGGAGCAACTAGTTCTATTGTGCAGTACACATTATCCCCTGGATTCTATACAGTGTGACCGAATTGCGTGCGCAAATCTGGTCGTATTGTGGATTTCCACGTGCGATTTAATTACTTAACAAGCCAATCACTGCCAATAATTACCATTTAACAAGCAATTATTGATACTGGCATTAATTAGAATTTAGGCTTACAACTTGCTAGGTGTATTCTGTAAAGTGGTACACATAAATTCTATTATGCGCTGCCAAAAAGAGGACGTGGCCATTGGCCATTCTGGAAATCTACAAGCACAGTTATGCTCCGTGCTTAACTAAGGCGCCGGTATTTACACTAAGCTTCACTTGGCGTAAATGGATGTGCCTAGAGTTAGGTGCAGGCGTGGCCGCTATACATAGGCGTATTCTACAAACCGCGCCTAAATCTGTAGGTGGAATATTTTCGGTGTCGATTTTCCAGGCGCCATATATAGAGTCTAGTCCTATATGCAGGTACTTTCTCTGTTCCTAGTGTTCCTCAATCTAAGTTTTGTTGTAACTGGGGCAATGGAGAGTTAAGTGACTTGCCCAGGGTCACAAGGAGCTGCAGTAGGCAGTTCCCCAGGATCTCAGTCCGCTGTACTAACCATTAGGCTAGCTTGAGCTACTACTGAAAAAGGTGTGAGCAAAAAAAATCCAATTAAAAAAACAAAAACAAAGATACAGCATCCTTCAAGCCAGAAATGAACCAGGTTTGCCATGTATTTAGGAAGCATGACACAGCAAAAGCAAAGTTGTTCTCTGGAAGCAATAATGGACACCCTGTTCAATTCTGACATATAATTATAGGCAAAATAAATAACTAAACCTGTTAAACTTCAGAAGACTACCTGCCAGTATTGTGACCTGGCTTGGCCACTGTTGGAAACAGGATGCTGGGCTTGATGGACCTTTTGTCTTTCCCAGTATGGCAATACTTATGTAAGTTATATGCAGGTCATGAGCATGACAGTTTACAGCACAACTACTTTAAGGTCTTATGCTATATTTTGTAGAGATGTGCAGAGAAAACAAAGGAAATAAAAGGAAATATCTGCCTTAATTCTCCTCACCCCTGCTCCTCCATCCACCATTTGCCCCAGGCCATCACTTCAACATGCTGAAGGGAGGGCGCCTCGCCAGTGGTTCCCAAGGCTGTATCTTCTCTCTGAACACTTCATACCCCTAGAGCCTGTGCCAGCACCATGCATATGCAGGCAAAAGGCTCACAGGCTGTACTTCCTTGTCTGCTGACCTCAAAAGATTGAACTTCATCTCACAGGAGCAGGGGGCAGGAAGTAGCCTGTGAGCTTTGAATAGTTTCCAAGTTTATTAGGACTTAAATTCCACCCATTAATGATGTCTGAGTAGCTTACAATAAAATTATTTTTAAAAAAGTAAGAGTGCATTAAATCTGCTTGGAGTGCCAGCAGAGACATCATGGTGTGGTTGGTAACTGCTGGAGCTCCGCTGCTCTTTTTCTGAGTGGTTTTCTCCATCAATGACATGGAAAACACAAATGATATTTTTCATTTGGTTCTGTGTTGTTTTGGATTAAAATGACACAATTAGATTAACGTGAGGACACTACTATTTATTTTCATTTTAAATGACTGCACATTCCTAATACTTTGTCATGGGGGGGGGGGGGGGGGGGGAGAAATGTGTTTTTCAGTTCATTCTTTTATAACATCTAGAAAGTGACTTTTTTTTATTATTTTTTATCCCAACTGGAATAAAAATGGTTATGGACAATGTCTGCATAGTTTAAATTGTATTTGGTATTTTTTAATTGAGAAACTCTGCTGATTGTTTATGGCTCCCAAGGAGACCTTTGTAATGCATCTGCAGGTTGTACAATTTTGTTTTTACTGTGATTAAATTAACTGTTAAGAAAACAATGTTTTTATGTGTGTTTATAAATCCCTGAAATAAATAATGCCAATACTCCAGATCCACGCTGTTCTGTAAACTGGCACCTAAATGTGATGGTGCATAGCTTGAAGGTAGGACCTACACATGGGTGGAGTCTGGGGCTGAGGCGCATGGGTGGTATATACAGTTACATGTGTGTAAATTATAGAACAGTATAATTTATGTGTGTTTTTGGCAATCAAAGCATGAGCATTTTAGAACAGCTTGTGTGACTGGTGTAAATGGTCATGCCTAAAATATGCACACATATTTGTCCAGCTACACTACGCAGTGGTTCCCGACCCTGATACTGTTGGCACCATAGGCAAGTCAGGTTTTCAGGATACCTATGACAGATATTTGCATGCACTGCCTCCACTGTATACAAATCTATTTTCAAAACCAGGAGGCCTTCAGGCCCCTTACTGACAGTCTCTTGGTACTACTGCTAGGAATCAGACTGCCTAATCAGGGGACACACACCAGAGCACTGCAAACTTGAGAAAACCTTGAATAGAACATACTCACTCTGAACGAGACTTTTATTCATGAGAAAACTTTTTATAAGTGAGGCATACATAAGAATCTGTAGTCAGAAGAGTAATAAGGATTCATTTTTCAAGTTAACAAGCTGGGGAACAGAAATTAAGCACATTTTGGTGAAGCCCAGGGGCCCTTTGGCAGGTATTTGCTTGCAGCTCAGCCTGCAAAGGCAGCAGGAAGACAACCTCCCTTTGCTGCCTTCAGCAGTAATAACCCTGGACCCCAGCAGCCATGTCTCATAGGTACACCTAAGTGACAAAATGCAGGGCTCAGTGGAACACCGGTTTCACCTAGCTTGGCATTCCTTGTGTTCTAATACATACAGACACGTTTCCATCATTCTGAAATGCGCTTAAAGAGATTTTCGCTTGTTTTGTGCACAGTCTGCTTTGTTGGTGGTTTAAAATGTGTGAGGGAAAACACAGTCTCTTAATTAAAAGCTTCTGTTTGTAATTTGTAGTTTCTGGTTTCTTTAACCTAATTTATTTGTCAGTCATTGGTTTCTATTAGTCTTTTGTTGATCAGTTTGTTGTCAACTTTGCTAAAAAAAATAACAGTAAAGGTGGCCAGATTTGTACTTGGCATCTTTTAGTTCTACAATATGTGCAATCTTAAGGTTTTTTTGCCACCCTCCTACATTACATACTGGTTTCTTTTTTTCTTCACAGAATATCAAGTGGTGTGCTACAACTGGTAGCTTGGTCTATTCCAGACAGTATTAACCAGAAAACTAGCTTAGGAAAGAAAACAAAGTTTGCAAAGAGAATATATTTATTTATTTGTTACATTTGTATTCCACATTTTCCCACCTATTTGCAGGCTCAATGTGGTTTACATAGTACCGAAGAGGTGTTCGACGACTCTGGTATGAACAAGTACAAAGTGATGTTGTGGTAAGATAAATTCATGTGGAACAGACACATTAGGCAATCGTAGAGCGGAAGAGTTGTGTTATGTCCATTCGTACTTCGGTTTCATTGTGTTGCAGAGTTCAGGCATTTAAGTTGGATCGGTAAGGTATCCCTTTTTAAACAGGTTAGTTTTTAGAGATTTCCGGAAATTTAGGTGGTCACACGTTGTTTTCAAGACTTTTTGGTAATGCGTTCCACAGTTGTGTGCTTATGTAGGAAATATCAAAAAGAATTTACTGTGTGAACTTTTAAATGGTAGAACATGACAACATTCATGCCGTGTTGTCGCTGCTGCTCAGTTGTGGGTCTCTCTTGCCTGAACACTGCCTCCTGCTCTCCTCCCCCCCCTCCCCTCGTGGTCAGAGTTAGTACTCGTGTTCTCGATGCCTCAGACATCTCCTGTATTTGCCTCTGCAGTATTTTCAAAGGAAAAAATAAATAACTTGATCTACAAGTTGGAAATTAGCTTTAGTTCTAGAAATTATACTTTGCTAAGATGGTCTCTGACCTTGTTTGTAATATAAGCTGGAACAATAATTTAATACTCTACTACATGAAACCAATTGAAAGAATGTCTTGCCATTATGGTATGATGATGCAACAGGCAATGATTCCGACTTAATAGAATGTATGGATGATTTGATTTGATAACACTTCTCAGGAAGCAGGGTGAATTTGATCTCAATCATAATTCAGATTACTAAGGGCCCTCTTTACTAAGCTGCGCTAGATGCACGTTAGCGTTTTAGTGCCTGGAACAACCTTCCTGAGCCCTTACATCAAGCCCCCTCCCTGCCCATCTTCAAGTCTCTGCTTAAAGCCCACCTCTTCAATGCTGCCTTCGGCACCTAACTCTTACCTTCAGGATATCCAGACTGCCCCTATCGAATTGACTACTCACTTGTCCTTTAGATTGTAAGCTCTTTGAGCAGGGCCTGTCCTTTTATGTTAAATTGTACAGCGCTGCATAACCCTAGTAGCGCTTTAGAAATGTTAAGTAGTAGTAATGCGTGCTGTAGGCACCCATAATATTCCTATGGGCACCTACACAATTGGCATGTGCTAATTTTGCATGCGCTATAAACACTAGCGCACCTTGTAAACTACTACTACTAATTATTTTTATAATGCTACTAGACGTATGCAGCGCTGTACACTTGAACATGAAGAGACAGTCCCTGCTCGACAGAGCTTACAATCTAATTAAGACAGACAAACAGGACAAATAAGAGATAAGGGAATTACTGAGGTGGGAATGATAAAATAAGGGTACTGAACAAGTGAGTAAGGGTTAGGAGTTAAAAGCAGCACCAAAAAGGTGGGATTTTAGCCTAGATTTGAAGATAGCCAGAGATGGAGCTTGATTACTAGCTCAGGAAGTCTATTTCAGGCATATTGTGTGACAAGATAAAAGGAATGGAGCCTGGAGTTAGCGGTGGTGGAGGAGAAGGGTGTAGATAAGAGAGATTTACCCAGTGAATGGAGTTCCCGGGAAGAAGTGTAGGGAGAGATAAGACTGGAGAGCTACTGAGGAGCCGCAGAGTGAATGCACTTGTAAGTCAATAAGAGGAGTTTGAAACTACTACTACTACTACTAACTGACATTTCTAAAGCGCTACTAGGGTTACGCAGCGCTGTACAATTTAAAATAAGAAGGACAGTCCTGCTCAAAGAGCTTACAATCTAAAAGACAAGAACAATCTAAGACAAGTGTACAATCTAGAGGACGAGTGAACAGTTTAATCTGATAGGGTGGATAGATTGGGGCATTCTACATTTCTCGAGCGGTTAGGCGCCGAAGGCAGCATTGAAGAGGTGAGTTTTAAGCAGAGATTTGAAGATGGGTAGGGAGGGGGCATGGCGTATGGGTAAAGGAAGATTGTTCCAGGCAGGGTGAGGCAAGGCAGAATGAGCGGAGCCTGGAGTTGGCAGTGGTGGAGAAGGGTACTGAGAGAAGGGCTTTGTCCTGTGAGCGGAGGTTCGGGCGGGAACATAGGGGGAGATGAGGGTGGAGAGCTAGTGAGGAGCCGCAGACTGAGTGCATTTGTAGTAGGAGGAGGAGCTTGAATTGTATGCGATATCTGATCGGAAGCCAATGAAGTGATTTGAGGAGAGGGGTGATATGAGTATATCGGTTTTGGTGGAATATAAGACGTGCAGCAGCGTTCTGAACGGATTGAAGGGGGGATAGATGGCTGAGTGGGAGGCCGGTGAGGAGTAAGTTGCAGTAATCAAGGCGAGAGGTAATGAGAGCGTGGACGAGATTCTGGTGGTGTGCTCAGAGAGGAAAGGGCGAATTTGCTGATGTTGAAGAGGAAGAAGCGACAGGTCTTGGCAGTCTGTTGGATATGCGCAGAGAAGGAGAGGGAGGAGTCGAAGATGACTCCGAGGTTGCGGCAGATGGGACGGGAGGATGAGGATGTTATCAACTGAGATAGAGAGTGGAGGAAGAGGAGAAGTGGGTTTAGGAGGAAAGACGAGGCGCTTGGTCTTGGACATGTTCGGCTTCAGGTGGCGGTTGGACATCCATGCCGCAATGTCGGATAAACAGGCCGATACCTTGGCCTGGGTCTCCGCGTGATGTCAGGTGTGGAGAGGTATAGCTGGGTGTCATCAGCATAAAGATGATACTGAAAACCATGAGACGAGATCAGTGAGCCCAGGGAAGAGGTGTAGATTGAGAAGAAGGGGTCCAAGGACAGATCCCTGGGGAACTCCAACAGATAGTGGGATGGGAGTGGAGGAAGATCCATGGGAGTGTACCCTGAAGGTGCGGTGGGAGAGATAAAAGGAGAACCAGGAGAGGACAGACAGGGCCTTGGAACCCAAAAGGGACAGCGTGGCAAGAAGTAAATCATGATTGACAGTGTCAAATGCGGCTGAAAGATCGAGGAGGATGAGGATGGAGGATAGTAGTGACCTCTGGATTTGGCCAGGAGCAGGTCATTGCAAACTTTAGAGAGTGCCGTTCTGTCGAGTGCAGAGGGCGAAAACCGGATTGAAGTGGATCGAGGATGGCATGAGAGGAGAGAAAATCAAGGCAGCGGCTGTGAACGGCGCGCTCAAGTATTTTGGAAAGGAAGGGTAAAAGAGAGATGGGGCGGTAGTTGAGGGGCAGTAGGGTCAGTGAAGGTTTTTTGAGGAGAGGTGTGACAACGGTGTGCTTGAAGGTGTCAGGGACAGTTGCAGTGGAGAGAGAGAGGTTGAGAATGCGACAGATAGAGGGGGTGACAGTATGGGAGATGGTGTTGAGTAGGTTGGTGGGGATGGGATCAGAGGAACAGGTGGTGCATTTCGAGGAGGAAAGAAGGCGGGAAGTTTCATCCTCGTGATCTCAGGAAAAGAGGAAAAGAGGCCTGGGTAGGTTGGTTTGAGGGAGAGGTTAAAGGGTGAAGAGGAGGTGGTGGCTTGGTCGTGAACTCAAGGTTGATCTTTTGCACTTTGTCGCGGAAATAGTCCTCAGTGATTGAGGAGAGAAGAAGGGGGATAGGACGGGGGGTACTTTTAGGAGGGAGTTAAGGGTGGTGAAGAGACGACGAGGGTTGGAGCTGAGAGAATTGGTCAATTGGGTGTAATAGTCCTGTTTTGCACGGAATAGGGAGGAGTGGAGGGAGGATAGCATGAATTTGTAGTGGAGGAAGTCTGAAAGGGTACGAGATTTCCTCCAGAGGCGCTCAGCGGATCGGGTGCAGGAGCGAAGGTAACGGATGCAAGGAGTCAGCCAGGGCTGGGGATTGGTGCGCTTTGTGGGACGGGAGATGGATGGCGCGAGGGTGTCCAAAGCAGAGGAGAGAGCGGTATTGTAAGCGGAGACCGCTTTTCGACAGTTTCGGAGGACGTGATGGAGGGGAGGAGATTAGATATAGTAGATGATAAGGTGGAGGGGTCAATAGCCTGGAGGTTCCTGGGGTGGTGGTTAAAGTTGGACGGGTGGGGAGGGGGGGGGGTGAAGAAGTGTGAATGTGATCAGGTGTGGTCGGAGAGAGGAAGAGCTGAGACGTGGAAATTGGAGGGTGAGCCGGAGGAGGAGAGGACGAGGTCAAGACAATGGCCGTCACGGTGAGTAGGGGTGGTGGAGCACAGCTGGAGGTTGAAGGATGTTAGGGTGAGGAACTTAGAAGCATGGGGGTCGGATAGGTCATCAGCATGTACGTTAAAGTCTCCGAGAATGAGGGACGGAGATGAGGGTCAAGAAAGACGGAGAGCCAAGCTCAAAGTCGGTAAGGAAGGAAGGGAAGGATTTATCAGGGTGCGGTAGATGACTGCCACTCTGAGTGGTAGCGGGTAGAATAGCCGGATGGAATGGCTTCAAGGATGAGAAGCAGTGAGACTGCGGTAGGTGGAGGGGTTGGAACTACAGGAAGGTGAGAGTAGTAGCCCAACGCCTCCGCCGCGGCCAACTGGGCGGGCGTGTGGGAGAGAATAGCCTCCATGGCAAGGGGCTGCAACTGAGGCAGAGTCTTCCGGGGAGATCCAGGTTTCGGTTAGGGCGAGCAGTTGAAGGGAGCGAGAGATAAAGAGATCGTGGGTGAGAGACAGTTTGTTGCAGACTGAGTGGGCATTCCACAAGGGCATGAGAAGGGGAGGGAGGAGGGGAAGAGACGAGATTGGAGACATCCCGGGATCGTTCGCAAGGATAGGACGGGACAGGTGAGGGGGACCTGGATTAGGGTTAATGTCTCCCGCGGATAGCAGGAGGAGGAGCAAGAGAGTGCGGAGGAGGGTGGGGGAGGTTTGGGCGACGAAGGCGACGAAGATGGGGTGTACTTAGGAGGAAAGGGGATGTATGCAAAAACGGATAGGGAGCCAATGAAGTGACTTGAGGAGAGGGCATAGCAACACTGGCGGAATATAAATCGGGCAGCAGAATTTTGAACAGATTGAAGGGGAGAGAGATGGCTTAGTGGGAGACTGTGAGAAGCAAGTTGCAATAGTCTAAGCGAGAGGTGGTAAGAGTGTGGATAACGGTTCTGGTAGTGTGCTCAGAAAGGAAAGGACAAATTTTGGTAATATTATAGAGAAGAAACAACAGGTTTTAGCAGTCTGTTAAATATGTGCAGAGGAGAGAGAGGAGTCAAAGATGACCCCAAGGTTATGAGCTGACGAGACAGGGAAGATGAGAGTGTTACCCACAGCAATAGAGAATGGGGGAAGAGGCGCGTTGGTTTAAGAGGAAGACAAGAAGTTCAGTCTTGGTCATGTTTAGTTTCAGATGGCGGTAATCTGGGAGTCATCAGCATAAAAGTGATACTGAAAACCATAGGATGAGATCAGAGTACCAAGGGAGGAAGTATAGATGAAGAAAAGAAGAGGTCCCAGGACAGATCCCTGAGGTACACCAACTAATAGTGGGATAGAAGTGGAGGAAGATCCACCAGAATATACACTAAATAGATGGGAGAGATAAGATGAAAACCAGGAAAGAAAAGCCTTGAAATCCAAGTGAGGACAGTGTATCAAGGCGTAGGCGGTGATCAAACGGTGTCAAAAACAGCAGATAGATTGAGAAGGATGAGGATAGAATAGAGACCTTTGGATCTGGCCAGAAACAGGTCATTGGAGATTTTAGCAAGCGCTGTTCCAGTTGAATGAAGAGGGCAAAAGCCAGATTGAAGTTACATCAGAGAGGCGGCCACAGTAAAAAGGAGAGGCGGGTGCTGGCGCAGGACAACACATGGGAATCGCGCCTGCTGCCACCGACTTTTGGAACCTGAAGAAAAGAAGGTAAACTCCTGAACGGGGTGGAGGAAAGAAGGAGGAGATGCCTCTTCCAAAAGAGTGCAACCTGAGGCCCCCGCCTCAGGTGGCCTGTCGGGCTGCTCCTGTCCACTGCAGCAACACAAACTAAGGGGCATTTTTACTAAGCTGCGCTAAAAGGAGCCATGCATTATGATTAGCATGTGGATTTCTTTGCACCCTGAGACCACATTTAGCTGCAAAAGGGCAACATTTCCATATTTTTCCATTAATAGCCAGGTGCTAATTTTCCAGTTAGCACATGGCCAATTAGCACGTAAGCCCTTACCAACAGGACCTAGATTGTGGAATTCTGTACCTGCTCACCTCCGAGCCTTACGAAATATGAATTTAAATGAATTTAAAAAGGTTTTAAAAACTGTTTCATTTCAGCAAACATTTATATCTCTTTTTAAGGGTAAGTTTTGGACTGCCTGAACAATGCTGGTTCTTGAGTTTTACATTACTGTTGTGGTATATGTTTTGTGACAGGTCTAATGCTATTATGAATGCATACTGTACCCCACTCAGGGTTGTAGATGTGCAGGTTATCCTATACAATAAACGCACCTCCAACATTCTAAAGCTGACTGCATGGCTGAGGCATTCCTGCTCTCTGTATCCATCTCCTGAATTGACATCACATACTTCCGGGTTCGTCACAAGCAGAAGTGACCAACCACACGAGGTTTCTCGGCTTCAGAATGTTGTAGGTGCATTCTATTAAATAGGACTGGTCAGTTCCTTGAAGCACAGCCAGAGCTCAGCGTCCTGCACAGTAACGCTCAGACACCAGAGAGAGAGGGGGGCCTGACACCAGAGAGAGGGAGGGGGGCCTGACACCAGAGGGGGGGAGGTATCTCTGTCACACACACTCTCTCTCTCACAGTCAATGTCTTTCTGTCTCTCACTCTCACACACTACTCTCACACAATCTTACTCACACTGTATCACATTCACTCTCTATGTGTCACACAGTCACTCACACACTCTCTGGTCTCATACACTCAGTCTTACAGAGAGTCTGTGTCTCTCACACACTCTCTCGCACATACTGTATCTGTGTGAAACACACTCTCTCTCTCTCACACTGTGTCTCACATACGCACTTGCACCACACATTCTCACATACACACTCTCTCTCTCACAGACACACTCACACCCAGACACTCTCTCTCTCACACACATAGTCACTCTCACAAACACTCTCTCAAACATAAACACTCAGAGGAAAACCTTGCTAGCGCCCGTTCATCATTTGTGTCAAAACGGGACTTTTTTTACTAGTAAATAATAAAGTAGGCAAAAAGGGCTCGCACGCTAACCATGTGATTAGCACTAGGTCTGCCTATTCTCTGCCCCCTAAACACACCCCTGGGAAACTGTACACAGATGCCTGAACTACCACCAGGCACCTGCACACGCCTGTGGTAGTGCATTTTAGGGTGCGGGAAGCATGCATTAGTACTGCTTACCGCTACTTCATAAAAGGACCCCTAAATTTAAGATGAGATTCTCTGACCTAGTGTATTGCAGTGCTGAGTCTTAGTGAATCCCACAGTATAAGCTTTCTGCAGTAAAATAGTTTTAAAATTACACTATTTTACCCCAAGTTTGTAAATAGGGCTTTAGACTGTAAGCTTGCCAGGGACAAGGAAGTACATACCATACCTGAAATGTAAACTTGCCTTGAAAAAGTTGGCGTTTCAGGTACAAAGAGGCAAGACTTTTATTTAAATAAAATACATACAAAGGTCCAAAACAGCAAAGGAAAGCACCAAGAGCCTTCAAAGCAGGGACACAAATGCTTTAATCATACTCCTTTCGGAAACAATCTTCAAAGATGACCCGACACAGGCCGTGTTTCAGCACACAGCGCCTGCATCGGGGGGTCACAGAATCAGCGGGAGCAATATTCAGTAGCAAAATTTGCTCGATAAGAATGTAGAAGATATAAACAGCGGCAGTATATGCTCCCCTGCACATTTAACTCATCTGACCCCGACACTGAGAGAGTGCGTTATAATATATTTATTATTTTATTTGTTACATACTTTGTATCCCATATTTTCCCACCTATTTGCAGGCTCAATGTGGCTTACATAGTACCGGACAGGCGATCGCCAACTCCGGTATGAACAAATACAATATGATGTTGAGGTAGGGGTAAGGTTCATGTGGAACAGACACATTATGTAATCGTAAAGCGGAAGTTATATTATGTCCATTGCGTGCTTTGATTTCGTAGTGTTGCAGAGTTCAGGTGGATCGGTAGAGTATGCCTTTTTGAACAAGTAAGTTTTTAGTGATTTCCGGAAGTTTATTGGTCATACATTGTTTTCACGGCTTTTGGTAATGCATTCCACAGTTGCATGCTTATGTAGGAGAAACTGGGTGCATAAGTTGATTTGTATTTGAGTCCTTTGCAGTTTGGGTAGTGGAGATTTAGATATGTGCAGAGGAGCATATACTCCACTGTATTATCTTCTACAATTCTTATCGAGCAAATTTTGCTACTGAATATTGCTCCCGCTGATTCTGTGACCCCTGATGCAGGCGCTTGTTGCCGAAACACGGCCCGTGTTGGGTCATCTTTGAAGACTGTTTCCGCAAGGAGTATGATTAAAGCATTTGTTTCCCTACTTTGAAGGCTCTTGGTGCTTTCCTTGCTAATTTAAATAAACAAATGTACTAAGGGCCATGAAACCTAGAAGCCATCCAGGGCTGGTGCTAGACATGCTGGGGCCCATAGCAGAAATTAAGGAGGGGCCTCTCCAAATCCCTGCCTTCCCCGATCTCCCCACTCACCATAACTACAAGACATAAAACAACTTTAAATGACTTCTTCATACACAAAAAAAACAGACAACCTTTATGAAATAAAGAACAAAGCATCACGAATTAGAAAGAAATATGAAGACAAAAATTAAGCTGAAAACCCCAAGAAGTTAAACTCTGCATCTACTTGGTTCCAGTTGTTTGAAAGATGGTATATGAAGTGAAATAAACTAAACTAGACAACTACAACAATGGAAACATTTTAAAAAACAGACACTTCTTTTTATACTGAACATAATACTAAGACATCTGTGATGCATATATCCCAAAGCTATCATATTCCGTTAATACGTTCAAAATAAAACTGTTTCCTACCTTTGTTTTCTGGACATTTTATGTTTCTCTCATGTTAGTCCCACTTTCTCTTTTCTGCTTTCCTGTCTATCTCTGCTAATTCTCCTTCCAGTGGCTGAAGTCCATTCGTCTTTCTCCCTCTTTCCTGTCTGTTCCAGTCCCTCAATACAATAGATCTCTGACATATCGATCTTTCCCTTTTAGATCTTTGGTTTTTTTTCCTTTTCTGTCTCTCTGTCCAATCAAATTCCACCATTTTTCTCACCCTTCTTTTTACTTTTGGTCTCCTCCCACACCCTAGCTCTCCCATTTCCCATCCCACTCCTTCCCCGGCCTCTTTTTATTTTGGATTTCCTCACACCTTTTCAGTAGCAGCTCAAGATGAGTTACATTCAGGTCCTATTTCCTTGTCTTTCATCTACTCTCCATTACCACATTTCTACCCTCATTATCATCCTCTTACTCATCTCCTTGCCGCCGCCGCCGCCCCCCCAAACTTGGCCTCTACCATATGGCTTTGCCATTACCAGCATATCCTCTCACTCTCTCTTCCCACCCTTGTAGCCTGACATCTTCCTGTCTCATCTGTCTTCCCTCTCACCCCCCCCCCCCCCTGTGGTCCAGCATATCTCCCTCCCTCTTTTCTGCTGCCCCCCCAAATGATCTAGCATCTTTCCCTCTCTCTTTCCTACCTCCTTCATTCCATCCCTTCTGTCCCCAAGTCCAACATTCCTTTGAACTGTCCATCCAGCATCTGCCCCTGGGTCTTGCTCTTTCTTCACCCCCCCCCCATCCTCCCTCGCCAGCATCTCTTCTTCCCTCCCTTCCACTCCAGATCCAAAATCCCTCTCTCCATCCCTGTCCACTATCTCTCTCTTCCTCCCTCTGTCCATAGGCTGTCATCTCTTTCTCCAGTCCTCTCTCCCCATTCCCACATCTGTATTCCCCCCCACTTTAAAATGTATTTTTCTTCTCGTAGGGTGCCGTGCAGCAACCATTTTGATGGCTCTTTGGAAGCTGCCCCCATAGCCAACCGCCTTGCCTTAATACTTCGGGCGACCCTAGAGACCTTGTCTTAAATGGGCTACAGACATTGACTGGATACTTTTATACATCAGAACTAGAGGTGGATGGTTGCACTAGGGTAAAAACAGGGCTTTATGAGAAAGATTCAGGTGACAACAGGGCCTACCTTAGCGGAATGCAACGACGGCAACTAGTTGGGGTCCCAAAGTCATAAAAAGGCCCAAGTCAACCCTGATGAAAGCACGACCAGCTGCTGAGCTTTTGGGCCCCCCCATGAATCTACAACCTTCGACTCTCTGCTATCTCATTAACACCCCATCCCACTCTTCAATGGAAGCGCGGCTGCACGCGACCCTTCAACATTTTTACTCGGAAACTAAAGTCAACCCAGGGCAGGCCATCAATCATATACGCCAGCAGTTAGCAAAGCAGCCAATGGCGAACCTCGTCCGTCCTTCCGTGCTTGCGCTCCTTCTGTGTCACGCACGCGCTACCACGTCCGGGATCGCTCGCGCTCCGCCCGCCCTCTCCCTACCCCAGCATCCCCGCGCGGGTGACGTCACGGGCGCCATGTTGGAGTGCTGATTTTTGTCTCTGAGGTGCCCCGGGGCTGCCCGTTTCCTGTGGGCTTTGGTAGGGGGGGGAGGAGGGAGAAGGAAGCGGTG